>NC_090650.1:256734107-256881607 GCF_040937935.1 Hyperolius riggenbachi
TAATCAGGCTTCCCCAGTCCCATCAGACAGCACGCCATGCGAAGCACACAGGGTTTCCCGCCTCAACATCACTATCAGCGTACCCCACAGAGCGGTGCACCACCACTTTTAGCAACACAAAACTTCAGATCACAGGCTGCTGCAAGTCGGGCTTCTTCATGCCCACACCAAACATGGCGGCACTAGGCTCAGAGGAGCCAAGAGGCAGGTTGATGACGTCATGGCAGCGCCGGGAAATGCGAGTGTGGCAGAGATGGAGAGCAGTGCGAAGCATCAAACCTCTATACACAACTTCAGCGAGAAGCTCTGTGACAAGCTGGTGCACTTCCATGTGATGAGCCTGCAGGACTGCTTCTTCCTCTGGGTCGGATTCTGTCCCACTCTGCGTAACTTGGCAGTGGCCATGTGCAGCAGATATGATGTGAGTGTTATTCATGCCATGTCATACATAGGTATAGTGCCTGACGTAACATCTACCCCTCCATCACTCTTCATGAAACAGATCAGTGCAGATAACTCAAACATTTCCTGCTGGAAACAAATTCCTCTGCACTGAAAATCCTTCTTTTGACAGGAAAAAACTCAGGCCATGCATTTCAGTTGTACATTTTGCAAGCAATGGTCGGTTCACAAGGCCAGGGGCTCATTTCACCATGGCCAAAGGCTATGGCTGCGTAGAAAAATACTTGGCATTGTTTTCCGTTGATTCGTTATCATGTCACATTTGAGGCCAAGGGGATAGACTGTAACTGCAAATGCCACTGTGGTGAAAGATGTTGCGACCCATTAGATCAGTGGTCCTCAAACTAAGGCCCGCGGGCCGAATGCAGCCTCCTGAGGCTTTTTCACCGGCTCCCATTGCATCTTTAAATATCGGTGGCTCGCATATAGAATAGCAGTGCTGGTACCACCCATCCACAGGGAAGCCAGTGAGCAGCCATTCTCTGGCTTCCAATCCAATTCCACATCAGGTGATACTGCTGTCCAATTGGTTTAGAAGTAGTATCCGCACACTCCAACCGGCGACATCCAAACAAATGTATTGTACAAAACAAATTAAAAAGGCTGACATGTTTCGGACAGCAATGTCCTTATTCATAGCCTGGGGCTAATATGTATACTTTGGCCCTCAGCAGTCTGAAGTATGTTAATCCGGCCCTTGACCGAAAAAGTTTGGGGACCTCTGCATTAGATTATGCAACTTGCCATACAGTGCATGCATGCTGTACGGACTGTGCATAACTGCACATGCGCGCCTTCTCTGAGGAATCTCACCCTGTAATTATTTGCAACCGCCAGTGTCGTACGTTTAATGCTCGGTATTTGCTGAGTATTGGGGCAGCACATGTTTCAATAAAGAGCAACTTTTATAATTGCTTGTGCTGATGCTGACCATTTTGCATTTTACAAAACTGCTATTACAGTCTGGAACATCCTCATAACTCTCCAAACCCTGAATTTCATCATGGACTTCTCACAATTGACTCCTTTTTCCACATACAACTATCTACATTTACTGAGAGTCCGGCACTTGCCAGCCCTTAGGACCAGTTCACAGTGCTCAGTTGTGTTGCAGAATAATTCTGCATGTCAACTCACTGACCATACAATTCTATGCGGCTGTTCACAGTACTGCATTGTAATGGATCACATTATTCTAACTCGCTGCATGCAGGCTTTGTATTAAAGAAAACCTGTAATGAGAAAAAGTTCCCCTGGGGGTACTCACCTAGGGTGGGGGAAGCCTCTGGATCCTATTGAGGCTTCCCCCGTCCTCCTGTGTTCCACGGCGGCGATAATCCTCCTGGAACGGCGGGGATGTAAATATTTACCTCCCCGGCTCCAGCACAGGTGCAGTATCGGCTCTCTCCGCTCGGAGATAGGTGGAAATAGCCGATCGCTGTCGGGCCGCTCTACTGCGCATGCGCAAGTCTCCTGCACCTGCGTAGTAGAGCGGACCCGACAGATCGGCTATTTTGCCTATCTCAGTGCGGAGAGTACAACGGCGCCCCGGCTGGAGCCAGGGAAGGTAAATATATCAAGTCTTGTCGAGCCCTGGATTGCGGGACACTTCGGGGGAGCCAGCGCTGGATTGCCTGCAGCTGCAGGGGAGGGGGAAGCCTCATTGGGACCCTGAGGCTTCCCCCTACCGAGGTGAGTACCCCCCCAGGGGATGTTTTTTTTTTGTTACAGGTTCTCTTTAAAGTCTATGTCCAGTCTCCATTGCAGTTCACACACAAGTGTGTTATGCAACTGAACATTGTTAACCCCCTCGTATTGTTTTTGGTCTAGTGAGGTATTTTGAGTGCAATTCTTTTGGAGTTTTCTGCTTTCATTGGTGAATGGCCTATGGCATTAAGGCACTAAGGGCCTGAGTCCACTGATACAGTTGTGTCCCCTTTCCAGTTGCACATAAAAGTTAGTAGAAGCAGTAGAGTGTTGTATCGTGCTAGCCATCAGTAAAAGCAAGGAGTTTTGAAATTGTATCATCCTGATTCAAAACTCCTTACATCAAAGTTACAAATGCTGAAAAGTGGACAGAAGTAGACAACTGCGTTAGTGGGCTCCGCCTTCAACGGCGGTAAAGTTGCTGCATGCAAGTAGTGCACAGCAATTTTACTGGTACCAACACTAGGGGAACAACTATTAAGTATTTAAAGAGAAACCGTAACCAAGAATTGAAATTCATCCCAAACAGTAGCTGATACCCCCTTTCCCATGAGAAATCTATTCCTTTTCTCAAACGGATCATCAGGGGGCTCTGTATGGCTTATATTGTGGTCAAACCCCTTCCACAGTGTGATGTCAGGACCATGGTCCTGACATCACACTGTGGGAGCCTTGTTGGATTGCGGGGAATAACAGCTGTTTCCAGCTGCCAAAACAGCAAGCAGCTTCTCCTTCCACTGACATCACCTACCAGCAGTAAAAATGTCACCATGTGATAACTGTCAGAAGGTACAGTATATCAGGGAGAGGAAAGATTTTTCAATGGGCAAACACTGACTAAATCATTTATACATAACTATTATAAAAATGAAGCACTTTTTTATTACATTATTTTCACTGGAGTTCCTCTTTAAGGGACACCTGTAATCAAAAACAAAAAAAAGTTTAACTTACCTGGGACTTCTACCGGCTCCCAGCAGACGTCCTGTGCCTGCATCCGGGATATAGCGATCCTCCAGTCCCCTGCCGCTGCTCACTTCTGTTTTCTGTGACTTTACTGTCGCTGCACCTGCGCGTCCTGCAGGCGCAGTACAAGAAAACCACGTACTGTGCCTGCTCAGGATGCTCCCGGCAACATAAAAGTCGGCGAAAACAGAAGTGAGCCACAGTGGGAGACACAGGCGGGGCACAGGACGTCTGCAGGGGGCCAGTAGGATCCCCAGGTAAGTTAAACTTTTTTTTTTGTATTTGCTTACAGGTGTCCTTTACTATACTTCCACAGTAAAAATAAATTGTTGCGTAGCATCTCGCACAACACAGGGCTGCTTATTTGTCATTTTTTATTTTACTTTTTCCATTCTTTGAATTAAATGTACGGTTTCTCTTTTTAAATTTGTGAAATGTGTTTTTAAAATCAAATCTAATTTGTATCCACTGAAATTTATATGATGATGATGTTGTTCAGTTGTAAAATATTGCCATCTAGTGGTAGAAAGACGCAGCATCTAATTTAGGGCTTGCTTCACAAAGATTTTTTTTAAGCGTGCTCATTGCTGACCGAGAACCCCTCTTACTAAGAAAAAAAAAGCTATGCTGGAAAGCAAATGCACAGTTGAGTTTTCCCACACACTACATGCAGCTTCTGGAGTTGGCTGCGTTTAACAAACAGCACATTTGTCATTGTACTCCCTAAACTTCTGAACGCGACGACTTACGCAAACTACCTGAAGCGTTTTTCTGGGCAGGAGCACAAAAGCATTTTAACAAAATGAAACAAGCTTCTCTCAGACGTCTATCTGAACCAGCCATAAAGCATACAGACCTGCTATACCCCAAACATGGTGCGATGCTAATTAATGCACAATTACCATCCTATGGATGAAAAAATGGGACAATGGAGAAGGATGTCTTGAGGCCAATTTTGGTTGCTTGCACAAATGGACTGTACTTTGGGGTAAAAATGAGTGCTCATGCAAGCGTACATAAGGCCTATTTCACACTACAAATTGCAAGCGTTTTTGAGGGCAGTTTTTAAGTGATTACCAACTGTTTTTGTGCGATTTGCATTATTTGCAAGCAATTTTGAAAGTGTTTTCGTTTTGCAATTTTCTGTGTGCAGAAAAACAGGAAGTGTACTATTTGACCTGGAACTGAATGTCTTTTAACCACTTCACTGAGGGGTTTTTCCCCTTGAGCACAACAGCAGTTTTCACCTTTCAGCGCTCCTTCCGTTCATTCACCAAAATCTTTTATCACTACTCATCACAACAAAATGATCTACAGTAGACTTTCATTATTCTGTAATGCTGCATACCTAATCTCCCCAGTTAACAGCTGAGTTAACTGCAACAATCAATATGCTGTCCTTGTCAACTTGAAGTGACAAATCAAAATAAACTTTGCAGATAATTGGCTCTATTCACAAAACTTCTCATACATTAGTTATTACCTATGTGATAAAAATAAACTTTCAGCACATTTACAAGTAAAATAATCACTCAGGCCCAGTGCACACCAAAAACCTCTAGCAGATCCGCAAAACACTAGAGGTTTTTGAAGCAGATTTCAGAGCGATTCTAGACATGTTTAGAGAGGTTTTCTAAACATGCCTAGCGTTTTTGTGTAGCAGATTCCAAATATTGTTACAGTAAAGCTGTTACTAGACAGCTTCTGTAACAAAAACGCCTGGAAAACCACTCTGATCTAGCGGTTTTCAGAGCGGATTTCTACTTTCCTATACTTTAACATTGAGGCAGAAACGCCTCAGAAATCTAAAAAATGCTGCAGCCCCCGAGTTTGCGTTTGTGGAAAAAACGACCCGCTCACTTTCCCATTCACTTTCATTAGCCAAGCGGCTTTCCCCCTGCAAGCGTTTTAAAAAACCCTCCAGAACCGCTCTGGTGTGCACCAGCCCTTAAAGTAAGTTGTTCCTGATTAACCTCCCTGGTGGTAAGGACGATGCTTACTACAAACTTGCTACAAACGGCATGGACGAATTAGCTTCATCAACGCTGAAAACTGTCCTGGAAAGAGTTATTTATAATGGTGTATGCGTACCACTTACTGGCGGCAGTAGGCACTGGCAGATATTACAGCATTATAGAAAATTCAGTTCTGGAAACTAATACCATACAGTATATTGTACAGAGAATGACACTTATTGCCACACTGGTCTGAACTCGGCCATGACTGACTATAACGATCACCATGGCAAAGAGTTGTGCAGCAAACCAGAGTGTGTGCAGCGGCCCAGTGATGATCCCTAAAGATCTGGCATGTTGGACCTTTAGCTATGCCCAAGCATGACCCAACGGCATTATTCTTGGCACTTTCCCACCCGCTGGAAGCCACTCCGTCAGATGCGCTTGTCGTCCCTTCGCCCCCCCCACGCATTGTAATAGAGGCGTCATCAGCCAAAGGCTGTGCCCGGGCATTGCTAAAAATCAAACACGCCGCATCTTCATGCAATCATTGTGCGCCTGATGGAGTCACGCTGGTCTGACCAGAATGACCACCCCCGCCATGGCAGTTGCTATGGTGCACCACTCAGAATTCAGACCAGTGTGTGTATGGACATTTATGGCTGGTTCAGGTGGATGTCTCAATCGCCTGCCCAGAATCTTGTCCAAATGTTTTTCTGCAAGCGTTCAGAAAAGCATTTGTTGATTTTCAATGGCGATTCCCAGCGATCGTCATTTTTCATTCCGCAGGGGGACACAGGAGCGCGGCGCTAATGGACCCCAGAACGACCAGACCGTGCTGCTTCCAGACAGTGGAGAAAATAAAGATCAAAATGCTGCTTTTGCATAAACAGCGGTAAATGATGTGCAAGTGTGCGTGTGAACTGGCCCTTAGTTGTACCACACAAGGGAGATGTTTTAGGTACCGTATTTTTCGCCATATAAGAAGCACTTTTTCTCCTAAAATGGGGAGAAAAAGTCCCTGCGTCTTATACGGCAAAGGCAGGGAATCCCCGACTTACGAACGCCGATTGGACCCACAGCCATGTCAGGAATTCCCTGCCTTTGTGTGCCTGCTCCCTCCCTCCCCCTTGTGATTTCTGGCCCCCTTAGTGGCAGCCTAGCGGCAGCTTACCTCTGCAATGTGCCCACGATGACTGCAGACAGCTGTCTCCCCTGCACTTCTCGCTCTAGTGACCGGATTGAACTGTGCGTCATCAGTTCAAGCTGGTCACTAGAGCGAGAAGTGCAGGGGAGACTGATGTCTGCAGTCATCGTGGGCACATTGCGGAGGTAAGCTGCCGCTACTGACTCCAACACCCGGAGGGCCAGATACACAAGGGGAGGGAGAGGAGGCTAGCGGGGGGATCTCTGTGATCTTTGATCAACCCGGGAGCATGGAGAAGGTGAGTTGCTATTAACACTATGGGGGGGGGGGGGGAGAGTCACAAGGGGGAGGGAGAGAGGAAGGACTGCAGAGAAGGGGAATACATGAGGGCACCTGGGGAGGCATGGGAGGGGGTGGGGCAGGACTGCACCTGGAGGACTCATGGGAGACACATAGAGTTCACTGCCTTGCGTGTCATGTTGTGCATCACATGAAGCACACCTCGTTCAGGTGCGGAACAGTGGCGGTCCAGAGTATTTGGATTTTCAAATTCGCTGTGTCGAATTCCAACACCAACACTACTGAGTTGATGATTGATCACCATGTTCATGAAATATTGATGGGGAAGGCTGTTCTCTGGGAGATGGAACAAGGTATAGCATTGGGGGGGGGGGGGGGTGTGGTAATGAGTGAGGCTCTAGTTTTGTACTGCAACAAGTACTACAAAGCTTGCAGCTGTAGCAGGGAGAGGAATGTTATGCTAGGTACACACCATACAATTCTCTGAGATTTTCTGTTAAGCTAAATCTACACGCAGCGATCCGGCAGCTCGATTAGCCGCCGGATCGCCTCTTCCCCGGGCGTACCCGCCGTGTCCTCGCTCGCGCGTGCGGCGGATTCGATGACCGCTCGTCCCCACCGGCGCTGCTTATCTTCCACTCGATTCCCTGCCATTTTCCGCTCGTAAGGAACGAGCAGGGAATCGGCGGCGGCGAGATCGGACCTGTCGGATCTTATCAATCGAGCTACATCAGCGGCTCGATCGATAAGCCACGTCGCGTGTAGACCCACCTTTAGATTTACCCCCCAGATAGATAATTTACAACCTCTAACCATCTATCTGCCTAGCAATTAGGCATTGTTCTACTCAGCAGGAAATAACCAGAAGACAATGCACCAGAGATAATGACCAGTCTCTACAGAAAATAATCTAAACAGAAATATATAACAGAAAATTGTATGGTGTGTACTAGGCATTAGATTGAATCTCTGCTGTAAAATCCAGTGGGACACAAAACATGATAAATGATCAGTATATCGATTGTTTATCAAATCTTAAATATACATGCCTTTCGTAGCCACCCTGGCGTTCAATTTCCCCAGGATTTCTGTGCAAAAAGTGGTTCAATTAATTTCAAATAATTTTCAAGGGTTTTTTTTTTTTTTTTTTAATATTGAATTCAGTATAGGTTATTGTATTGAATTCAATTAAAAAAAATAAGTGTTTGCAGTGAGATGTTGATGACGCTGTGTGACCCTGGTGTCATCAACGCCGATCGGCGGGGGCATGAAGCAAAATCCGCCAAGGGACATGGAAGAAGGCACTGGGGAAGCTATCAGAGGTACGTGATGAGGGATCAGCACGCCAATGGTGAGTATAAGACCCAGATGTATAGCCAGGTGTATAGTTTTTCCAGGTATATAGGTAGCCAAATGATTAGCCAGGTATATAGGTAGCCAGATGTTTAGCCAGGTATATAGGTAGCCAGATGTTTAGCCAGGTATATAGGTAGCCAGATGTTTAGCCAGGTATATAGGTAGCCAGATATTTTGCCAGATGTATAGCTAGCTAGATGTTTTGCCAGATGTATAGGTAGCCAGGTGTCCCCCCGATCAACCCGACCCCCCACCACCACCAGTCTCCTCCAGCCCTGATTTACTCACCCGAGGGCTGTCTCCTGCGGCGGCTGCAGCACTTCCTCCTCCATCGCGAAGTCTCGTGTTCTGTGTAATTACAGTACGAGGCTTGGTGACGTCACCAAGCCGCGTACTGTAATTACACAGACCGGGATTTTAGCGATGGAGGGGGAGGGTACCCATCACGGCCGGCGCAGGAGACAGCCCTCGAGTGAGTAGTGTAGGGATGGATACCGGGGTGGCTAGGAGATCAGGGGAAGGGGGGGGTACGGGGGGACGCACGTGGGATTGGGAGGGAGGAGCCACCCACAGCCTGCCCACACAGAAGGGGACACTCCCCCCGCATAGAAGGGGGAGTCCCCGACCGGCCACCAGCCCGCATAGAAGGGGGATATCCTGCCCCAGCACAGAAGGGGCACCCAGCCACCCGCCCACACAGAAAGGGGAATCCCGCACACAGCCAGCACATTCTCTGCCCACAGGGATTCCCTAGAGTGGCTGGATGCTAGTTCTGCACGCTGGGGGTAGCACAGATCGCTACCCAAAGTGTGCTGACAGGCATCCAGCCATCCTGGGGAATCCCTCTAATGAGGAAAAAGTGGAGCCGGCGGTGCAGAGAAACAGGATATCTCCCTGGCAGCATTGACGAGCCTAGCTCGTCATTACCACTTTCAGCAGGTTTCTGCTGGACGAGCCAGGCTCGTCATTACCGCCAGGGTGATTAAGTAAGGGTCTAATGACAGAATTTAGGCCTACTTTTGGTTTGCATTATCAGACTCTTTCTCCATTGTCGTTGCAATGCCTTTATGGTGTCATATGTGCATTGCACTATAAACGAGCTTCCTAGTGTGTCTGTGTAAAACACAAAACTGCATGAGACTTTACCCCCGCCCGTACGGATTTCTCCATCCCTTTTTCCATCCTTTAATCCCCAGGGACGGAGAAATCCGTACTTTGCGCACTCCCGCCGCTGCCCGCGCTCCCGCTCGTAAACACGCCGCCGGCCGCTCGTAAACACGCCGCTCGCCCGGAGATCAATGAACAGGAAAATCCATTCCCGTTCGTTGATCTAAGCCCCGCAATGATCCGCTGCTCTCCGATGAGCAGCGCGATCATTGTGAAAAAAAAAAACACTTACCCAGCCTCCTAGTACTTCCTCCAAGAGTCCGGAAGGACTCTTGGAGGTCGCATTAAACAAAAAGTTACTGTGGCCATCTTGTGGCCAAATAGTAAAACTACACCCTAAACATTTTTCACATACAAATAAATTACTTTTACACAAAAAATTAACTCCTTACCTCCCACACTCCTAATTTTTTTTTTTTTTTTGTAATTAAAAAAAAATTAAACAATGTACAATAAAAAAAAAATACATAAATAGTTACCTTAGGGACTGAACTTTTTAAATATTTAAAGGGGGTACAACACTATTACTTTATAAACTATGGGCTTGTAATTAGGGATGGATGCAAAACTGAAAAAAAATGCACCTTTGTTTCCAAATAAAATATTGGCGCCAAACATTGTGATAGGGACATAATTTAAACGGTTTTATAACCGGGACAAAAGGGCAAATACATTTCATTGGTTTTAATTACAGTAGCATGCATTATTTAAAAACTATAATGGCCGAAAACTGAAAAATAATAATTTTTTCCCCAAATTTTTTCCTATTTTCCCATTAAAACACATTTAGAATAAAATAATTGTTGGCATAATGTCCCACCTAAAAAAGAAAGCCTAATTAGTGGCGGAAAAAACAAGATATAGTTCATGTCATTGCGATAAGTAATGATAAAGTTATAGACGAATGGAAGGAGCGCTGAAAGGTGAAAATTGCTCTGGTGGTCAGGGGGTAAAACCCCTCAGTGGTGAAGTGGTTAATAACCGAATGTGTATCATGAATAATACATAAATATTTATCTTGCTGCAGGACTCCGTACCGCTTTCCACTTTGATTCTTGGAGACAAATCAGACCCCACTTCAAGTTCCTTTGCACAGCGATTAGGTGTGTATGATGTGCCATTTGTTTTGTTGTATTTCTCTTTTATGTATCAGATGCACTCAATTCTTTCTAAGTGCAGTTAAAGCCAGTCTTTGTTTTTTTTTTTAACTTTGTTTTAATTTCAATCTGCATAGACTGGGGCAGGGTTAGAAATACTTTCATGTTTTTATTGTTTTCTGTATCCCCATTGAGGATATTTTTCCTCACTTCCTGTTTTGCGTGATTGGGGCAGGAAGTGAATGGGCTGTTAATGGTAACCTAGACAGTATTAAAACTTCCCAGATATTCAAAACCTTTCCCAGACTTGACACATCTCTGTTTTCGCTTCCATCTGTTTTTTGTCGGTTTCCATTGAAGATATCTCAGATCACTTCCTCTCTTCTCTTCTGGCACAGAAACTGAATAGAAAACTCAGAAATGGAATCATAGACAGCAATAACACTCTTGACATAGAATCTGTCCCTCCCTTATGCTACGTACACACATGCGACAACGATCGTTCGTTAAGAACGACGAACGAACTTTTAATTGATGAAAGAACGACCTAACTAAAGTTAGTTTTAAAAGGTGTGTAACAATCTGATCGTTAGAACGAACGTTACATCACAAAAAGCAACTATTGCGCCTGCGCATAAAAAAGAGAAGTTTCACGAAGAAATAGTGAAATGCGCATGTCAAGCCTAGTACGAACGATCGTTTCCAACGATGTACTACTTTTGCAAACGATCGTCGTTGGTTAAAATCCGCCGAGACAGAACTTTCTTTTGTAGCGATTTGGCTCGTTCGTCGTTTGCCTTAATAGTCGGTGGTTCGTTTTTTGTAACGATCGTCGTTGGTAAAGATCGGGGAACGATCGTTACAAACGACTATAGTCGCATGTGTGTACGCACCTTTACTCTAGTTTTGGTGCTTGTCAAATTTCATGAAGCTGCACAGATTACTTAAATCAATTTACATAAAGAGATTTGACTTTGCATAATTTAAAACCTCTGTATTGCATGTAAAGCAACTGTCTACAATGTGTTATACCTCTAAGGGCCCGTTTCCACTATTGCGGTGCGGAATCGCCGGGAAATCACCGCTGCCGAATTTGCATGCGGTTGCGATTCCGCATGCGGTTTTTACAGCGATTTCGCATGCGATTTTGCATAGGGTAGTATGTATGCGATTTTAACCATGTCGCTGCATGAATTAACATTGGTCCCTGTGCGAAATCGCGGGAAAAACGCATGCCAAAACCGCATGCGATTTCCCTATAAAATACATTGTATGCGATACGCATATCGTGCGGGGAGCGAATTCTGACGGCTCTCCCGTGCAGATTTTCCCCGCACACAAACACGCTCAGCCATACGGACAAGTGGAAACAGGCCCATCCACTTGTATTGGCTATGCGCATGCGGATTCGCGATAGTGGAAACGGGCCCTTAGGCCACCTTCACTGTGGGACATGTATAATAGGAGCGCAAAGGAAAGAAAAAGTTGTACTGCAGCCGTGTTGTCTCACACAGTGAAGCATACAGTCAATGTAAAGTATGCATTTCTGTAACTGTTAACGCACGCGTTTCGTGGTAATGCAGTGCATGCAGTCTGTTACAGTACTGCAACTCGGTATACTGCAATGCTACTGCGGCACTGTGAACATTGCATAGGTGGTGTAGTACGGCAAGCCGCATTCCAAAGCAGCCATTGCTCTGCACCACAGCACTGTGAACAAGGCCTTAGCTACGTTTACAGTGGTACGTTGTGGTGCAACTATGGAGGCATCTTAACACAAAAAGTAGCACTACAATAGTAAGATTATGCAACGTTCAGAGTACATGTGATGCGTTGATGTCCAACGCACTACTGTATCCCAATGCACTGCATGCAGCGTGTTACCACATAACGAGTGCGTTAATAGAAGCTTTTCATTGACTATGCTTCACTGTATGCAACATAAAAGTAACATACCGTGTGGTGCGACTTATTTGTTCTGTTGCGTTTTTACAGGTAATGCAATGCAGCTTCCACTGTGAACACAGGCCTACGTACCTTTTTCACGTGACACAATTTCTGTGCATTTTCAGTTTTTTGCGTTTGCCGTTCATATAATGCAAGCCAATGACATGGCAATTTTTTTGGGGAAAAGAAATGGGATTCACATATAATAAGTTAATGGAAACGCAGAAACATTGCATTTGTTGTGCGAAAATTGCATCTGATTTTGAAGTGAATTATACTGAGCAAACGTAAGGCAAAACTGTGCACATTTTAGAGTGGCCTTTTATTGTGGCCAGTCTAAAGGCATGTACACAAGGTGCGTACAAAGGTGTGTACGTGCCTTAAGGTGTGCCTGCGCAGTTAGCCGCGTACAACGTGGGCTTGATTGACAGTGGCGGTCCGCGCAGGCTTAGTAAGGACAACCTCAGGGTCGGCCTCTGCATCATGCGGGGAGCCTGGGACAGCGGCGGAGAGCGGAGTTGTCGGTGTGGGACAGTCGGTTGCAAGGGGCTGGAGAAAGCCCCAGGTGAGTAAAGCTGATTTTTGTTTTTTTTGCTGAAGATTCCTTTAAGACGGATTTGTGATCAGTATTTGAGAGTAACTAGTCTTTTGTGTATGTTGAAAATGTTTCAGATCTTTGAGTTAAGCTCATGCAAAATGGGGGCAAAACCGAAAGTGTTGGGTTTTATATTTTTGCTAAGTGTAGATGCAGTGTAATGTAACTTACTGTATTTTTTTAAACTATAAAATGCTCCTATGTTTAGGGGTAAAAGATTAGGGAATAAAAAAAATTAAACCTGGTGCAGGGGCATTTTATAGACCTTTTTCCCCAAGCTGGCTCTAATCTACTCTATGTAAGCTACACTATACTAACTCCTGCTGCCCCCACCAGCTAAGCTACACTAAACTACACTATGCTGCCACTTCAGTATTTCAGCTCTCACTGCATCCTGCCCCACTTCCCCTTGCTCCAGTCCTGCTTTTATACAAGTTCCTCTCCTCTTCTCTGGCATTTGACTAGATAGTGGTGACATGACCTGAGCCTAAAGACAATTTTAAGTTACCTCCTCTGTAGTTATACATATATAGTTATAGTTATACATATATAGTTCACACATAGTTAATTAACAGCTTGTCTTTAACTTTAGAGTTCTGGAGTTATATTAACCACTTCACCACTAATGGGTTTTACCCCTGAAACACCAGAGCAATTTTCACTTTTCAGCGCTCCTTCCATTCATTCGTCTATAACTTTATTATTACTTATCGCAATGAAATGAACTATATCTTGTTTTTTCGCCACCAATTAGGCTTTCTTTAGGTGGGACATTATGCCAAGAATTATTTTATTCTAAATGTGTTTTAATCGGAAAATAGGAAAAAATGTGGGGAAAATCATTATTTTTCAGTTTTTGGCCATTATAGTTTTTAAATAATGCATGCTACTGTAATTAAAACCCATGAAATGTATTTGCCCATTTGTCCCGGTTATAAAACCGTTTAAATTATGTCCCTATCACAATGTTTGGCGGCAATATTTTATTTGGAAATAAAGGTGCATTTTTTTCAGTTTTGCATCCAGTGTTCTCCCCAGAATTTTTTTTCCAGCCGGGTGGCATGAAAAAGTAGCCGGGTGGGAAATTATGGTCACGATGGGTGGGGAAAGAGGGTGATGTCTACTACTACTAGGTGAGAGGGGACAGGGAGGATCATGCTGGGGAGAAGAGTAGGTGGAGCACGCTGGTTGTTACCTGGTGAGGTAATCATGCTAGGCATTTCCGACAGGGAGAGAGGATTACACTAAGTGATGCTAATGGAGAAAGGCATCTTGCACTGAATGGTGCCGTTTTGATATGCAATCCGATAAAGTGCTGCCAAAGCCGGATTAATACCAGAAAGGGGCTGAAGACAGGGTGACTAATTTAGGCCCAAAACCACACATCCCCACAGACTGTTTTGTTATCTAATTCAAAAAGTCTCACAATAGTTTTGGCTGTCATAGCAGTAGTAAACCCAGTGTAGACATGCTTGTTGTTTGTCTATGGCTAAACAGCATGCACTACAAAGGAAAATAAAAATGCTTGGGGGTTTGTGCTGTGGCTTCTCCCCTTAAAAAAATCAAGCACTGGTAAGCAGACATACATACTGTATTCAGGAAATGCAGTATATAGAGGACAGAGGGGGGTTGAGTAGAAGAAGTGAATACAAACTTAAGGGAAGAGTAATAGATGTGAGTGTCTGGGAGGGAGATAGATTGTCTTTGAGGGACAGAGAGTGTGTGTGTGAAAAGGACTGGGAAAGGGGAAAGAAAAAGAGGGAGAAAGTGTGTGAGAGAGAAATGTATAAGAGGGAGACAGACTAATGCAGAAAAGAAAATGTTTGTGAGTGCACAGCACACTGCAGGAAGTCTGCAGACTGATGTCCAGGACAGCTAGCTATGTAATGTCTCCGGCAGAGCAGTGGGGGAAGGGAAGCAGTAGTGGCTGTAAAGTTGTTTTATACCTGTCTCGGTAGCACAGAGACGGCAGCTGACAGTCATCACAAGGATTCCCTTGCTGGGGGACCATTACTGCTATCAGATAACCATCTGCCCTGCTGCTGCTCTCCCCGGCATGAACGCATGAACGAGTGCTGCTCTACGCTGTTCTCTATGTGCTGTGACCTCTGATCGGGGGAGGCTGGGGCACGTGCTGGGAAATGTCCTGCATGGCCATGATGGGAAGACAGGAGGAGAGCCGTTCTCTGCCCTACTCACTCAGGCAGATCAGTGAGTGACTCATCAGAGGGAACACAACAAGCCCACGTTCTCTCAGTTCTTTCTCTGAGTGCTCCGACTCCTTCAAAGCTCCCGCGGTCTTGCTTTGTAATCAGGAGCTGAGGAGGAGGAGGGCGCAGATTGTGTCAGAGTGACAGCGGGCCAGCTCCAATGCCACAGCCGCTGAGCGCTGTGCTGGACAAGTGTGGAGAACGACAAATGCGCTGCTGACAGGGAGTGATCACAGCAGCCGGGCGGGGACTGACCACCAGCCGGGCGCTCCGCCCAGTTAAAAGGCTCTTGGGAGAACACTGGCATCCATCCCTAATTACAAGCCCATAGTTTATAAAGTAACAGTGTTATACCCTCTTGACATAAATATTTAAAAAGTTCAGTCCCTAAGGTAACTATTTATGTTTTTTTTTGTTTTTTTTTTATTGTATTTTGTTTTTTGTTTTTTAAATACGGAAAAAAAAATTGGGGAATGTAGGAGGTAATGAGTTAATTTAATGTGTAAAACTAATGTATTTGTATATGTAAAATGCTTTAGGGTGTAGTTTTACTATTTGGCCACAAGATGGCCACAGTAAGTTTGTGTTCATGTGACCTGTAAGCGTCCGGAAGGACGCTCACAGGAAGCCCTATGAGCCTAGGAAGATCACAATGATCGCGCTGTTTCTCATAGAAGCAGCAGATCATTGCGGGGGCTTAGATCAACGAACGGGAATGGATTTTCCCGTTCATTGATCGGCGGGCGGCGGCGGCGTGCACGAGCGGCGGGAGTGCGCGCATGAGCGGCAGCAGCGTGGACAGCGGTGGTAGCGTGGGAGGTACGGATTTCTCCGTCCCTTGGTTTTATAAGGGTGGAAAAAGGGATGGAGAAATCCGTACGGCGGGGGGTAAAGTGGTTAAGGATTGAAGAGTTAACTTTAGGTTTGCCTGAGGTAAAATGTTCCCTTAATACTACATGCCTTATCACCATGGTGATAACTCTAGAAAGGTTATTAACCTATTTTGGTTTCTGGACGTAGAAACTACGTCCAGAAACCATGTGCGCTACCGCGCGCCCCCGCGGCCGATCGCGCCCGTGCACGCGCACTCCCGGCCGCGGATTCAGTAGTCAGGGAATCAATATATCGGGCTATGAAGCCCGATCACTGATTCCTCTCCCCCACTGAAAAAGCGACAGCTTCTTTTGGAAGCTGCGCCTTTTCTGGCCGTTCCCTTCCTGATGCGCCACTCTAAGCGTGTGTTACGCTTAGAGTGACGTCATGTAAACAAACTCATGGCCGCCATCTTGTGGCCAAAAAGTAATACTACACCTGAAAATGAAAATAAATTAAAATCAATACACATTTACATTATAAATCTATTGTTTACCCCCCACCCTCCCAAAACTACCCAAATAAAATGTTTACTATAAATAAAAAAAAACATTACAATAAAAAAAAAAAAAACATGTAAATATTTACCTAAGGGTCTAAACTTTTTAAATATCAATGTAAAGATGAAATATTTCTATATTTTTTTTATTTTAAACTTGTTAATAGTGATAGATGCAAAATGGAAAAAATGCACCTTTATTTCTAAATAAAATATTGTCGCCATACATTGTGATAGGGACATAATTTTAACGGTGTAATAACCGGGACATATGGGCATATACAATACGTGAGTTTTAATTATGGAGGCATGTATTATTTTAAAACTATAATGGCTGAAAACTGAGAAATAATGAATTTTTCCATTTTTTTCTTATTCTTCCTGTTAAAATGCGTTTACAGTAAAGTGGCTCTTAACAAAATGTACCCCCCAAAGAAAGCCTAATTGGTGGCGGAAAAAACAAGATATAGATCAGTTCATTGTGATAAGTAGTGATAAAGTTATATGCTAATGAATGGGAGGTGAACATTTCTCTCGTGAAAACCACGGAACCTGAATGGGTTAAAGACAGGAGATAAGCTTAGTGAATTGAGGCCAAAGACTGGTGCAGAGAGGGAATGTACGTGCCACTTTTATACAACACTGCAGTGGTGAGGAATGCAGGGCCCTGCTGTGTTTAATTTTAGTTTAGTGGGGCCATACAGGATATCTTTATGTAATTAATAAAGTGGCACTTTTTTATTGTAGTACATACATATACATAGTATATTTTGGGTAAGTGGCTCAAAAAGTAAGAAGTATCTGCACAACAGATAGATAAATGGCATTCTCTAAAAGGATTCAGCACTAGGTCTGTATATATGACTCTAGTTAAGGTTTTGTTTAACCACTTAAGGACTGCAGTCATAAAACCCCTTAAAGGGACACTTAAGTCAAAAAAAAAAAATGAGTTTTACTCACCTGGGGCTTCCAATAGCCCCCTGCAGCTGTCCAGTGCCCTCGCCGTCTCCCTCCGATCCTCCTGGCCCCGCCGGCAGCCACTTCCTGTTTTGGTGACAGGAGCTGACAGGCTGAGGACGCGAGTGATTCTTCGCGTTCCTGGCCACAATAGTGCCATCTATGCTGCTATAGCATACATCATATACCATATAGCAGCATAGAGGGTGCTAATGTGTCTGGGAACGCGAATAATCACTCGCGTCCCCAGCCTGTCAACTCCTGTCGCCGAAACAGGAAGTGGCTGCCGGCGGGGCCAGGAGGATCGGAGGGAGACGGCGAGGGCACCGGACAGCTGCAGGGGGCTATTGGAAGCCCTATGTGAGTAAAACTCATTTTTTTTTTGTTTGACTTAAGTGTCCCTTTAAGGACCAGAGCCTTTTTTTCCATTCGGACCACTGCAGCTTTCACGGTTTATTGCTCAGTCATACAACCTACCACCTAAATGAATTTTACCTCCTTTTCTTGTCACTAATACAGCTTTCTTTCGGTGCTATTTGATTGCTGCTGCGAGTTTTACTTTTTATTATATTCATCAAAAAAGACATGAATTTTGTCAAAAAAATGACTTTTTTAACTTTCTGTGCTGCCATTTTTCAAATAAAGTAAAATTTCCTATACATTTGAGCGCGAAAGTTATTCTGCTACATGTCTTTGATAAAAAAAAAACCCATTCAGTGTATATTTATTGGATTGGGTAAAAGTTATAGCGTTTACAAACTATGGTGCCAAAAGTGAATTTTCCCATTTTCAATCATCTCTGACTTTTCTGCGCACCTGTCAGGTTTCATGAGGGGCTAAAATTCCAGGATAGTACAAATACCCCCCAAATGACCCCATTTTGGAAAGAAGACATCCCAAAGTATTCAGTGAGAGGCATGGTGAGTTCATAGAAGATTTTATTTTTTGTCACAAGTTAGCGGAAAATGACACTTTGTAACAAAAAAAAAAAAAAAAGTTTCCATTTCTTCTAACTTGCGACAAAAAAAAATGAAATCTGCCACGGACTCACTATGCTCCTCTCTGAATACCTTGAAGTGTCTACTTTCCAAAATGGGGTCATTTGTGGGGTGTGTTCACTGTCCTGGCATTTTGGGGGGTGCCTAATTGTAAGCACCCCTGTAAAGCCTAAAGATGCTCATTGGACTTTGGGCCCCTTAGCGCAGTTAGGCTGCAAAAAAGTGCCACACATGTAGTATTGCCGTACTCAGGAGAAGTAGTATAATGTGTTTTGGGGTGTATTTTTACACATACCCATGCTGGGTGGGAGAAATATCTCCGTAAATGACAATTCTTTTATTTTTTTTACACACAATTGTCAATTTATAGAGATATTTCTCCCACTCAGCATGGGTATGTGGAAAAATACACCCCAAAACACATTATACTACTTCTCCTGAGTACGGCGATACCACATGTGTGGCACTTTTTTGCACCCTAACTGCGCTAAGGGGCCCAAAGTCCAATGAGTACCTTTAGGATTTCACAGGTCATTTTGAGAAATTTCGTTTCAAGACTGCTCCTCACGGTTTAGGGCCCCTAAAATGCCAGGACAGTATAGGAATCCCACAAATTACCCCATTTTAGAAAGAAGACACCCCAAGGTATTCCATTAGGAGTATGGTGAGTTCATAGAAGATTTTTTTTTTTTGTCAAGTTAGCGGAAATTGATTTTAATTGTTTTTTTTCACAAAGTGTCATTTTCCGCTAACTTGTGACAAAAATAAAATCTTCTATGAACTCACCATACTCCTAACGGAATACCTTGGGGTGTCTTCTTTCTAAAATGGGGTCATTTGTGGGGTTCCTATACTGCCCTGGCATTTTAGGGGCCCAAAACCGTGAGGAGTAGTCTTGAAACCAAATGTCGCAAAATGACCTGTGAAATCCTAAAGGTACTCATTGGACTTTGGGCCCCTTAGCGCACTTAGGGTGCAAAAAAGTGCCACACGTGGTACCGCCGTACTCAGGAGAAGTAGTATAATGTGTTTTGGGGTGTATTTTTACACAGATGCTAGGTGGGAGAAATATCTCTGTAAATGACAATTTGGTTTTTTTTTACACACAATTGTCCATTTACAGAGAGATTTCTCCAACCCAGCATGGGTATGTATAAAAATACACCCCAAAACACATTATACTACTTCAACAGTCAAGAGAGATAAATGTGGTTGGCACCAGTTGCTGGCTGACAGAAGACACAATGTGATCGCTCCCAGTTAGTAGCCGTGCTCACAATTCAGATAATTGTCCATACGATAGTAGAAAGAAAGATGGAGCACCAGCTCTTGCAATTAGGATTTATTAGCGTTCACATAGGCATAACAGGTAAACCAGTAGTGAGGGTAGGAGTACCGGCCTGACAGCCGTTTCGCGGCAACTGCCGCTTTCTCAAAGGCACAAAAAGGTATCAAGCATTGCAGGACAATGTAATCAATATATACAACATGTTAACACTTACCACACCCCTCTGTCACTGCATCACAGATTGGTACCGCGCCGCCCGTTACAGCGTTCGCGTACGCTTCCGGGTAGTAGCCCGCCCACTTCCGGGATCATGTGACTCACCCACCAATCGGCGCTCAGGAACGACGGACCTATCCAGAGCTTAGGATAGGAGGCCAATCCGGCGCTGCGCTTGGTCCACGTCACGACGAGCGTCCGTAGCTACCATGGTAGCTCCAATCATGATGCAGAGATTTGCTTGGGGCGGGTACCTGCAAGCAAAATGAAAATAAAGATTAAAGAATTAAAAGGCTACCTGAATAAACAGATTAAAAGCAATTAAAAGAACATATAGAGAGGCATGCTGAGTACGAAGCTTAGGAACTCCAATTAGTATGCATCTAGAAAACAATGTAATTCATTGCGTTCATTAAGTCCTTGTGCATAACAGGCATCAGTTATTGAGATAATTTTTGCTTCCTCCTGCAAAAGAATTTGCTTACGATTACCACCTCTATGGGGAATAGGTACATGTTTCAGGCCCATAAATTTTAAACCACCTGATCTCCCATTATGACATTCCCTCATGTGCAGTATAAATCTCCCCGCTCCAACACCTGTCCGTATAGAGTTGACATGTTGCTGGAATCTGGTTGCTAATTGCTGTTCAGTTTTGCCAACATAAAATCTTTTACAGGGACACATGATTGCATATACAACGTAAGTGGACCTACAGTGCATATAATCCCTAATGACGATATCTGTACCGCCCAACTGTACATTTTTTCCAGGTAGGAATTGGTCGCAATGATTACATGTTCTGCATCTAAAATTGCCTTTGGGGTAGAGATGCTGAAGCCAGTTTTCCCTTTTTATCGGTCGTAGCTCACTAGATGTGACAACATCACCCACTGTTTGGGCTCTCCTAAAAGTAATTAGGGGTTTCTCTTTGGTAATGCAATTTAAGGAGGGATCACATTTTAAGATGGACCAGTGTTTAAGGATACTGGTTCGTATCTGTGTAGCCATTGGAGAATAATCAAACACCATCGCTACACGACCACCTTTAGAACGTGACGTCTGTCTGATTTTTCTTTCTTTTAAAATAAGGTCCATGCGATCCCTACTTTTTGCCTTTTGATAGGATTTAATCACCAGTTCTGAGGGATATCCCTTGGCTAGGAATCGCATACCCAGTTCGAAGCTTTGTGACTCAAAGTCTTCTTCAAGACTATTATTTCGTCTGAGTCGCAAGAACTGTCCGTATGGGATCCCTTCAAGGGTATGTCTAGGGTGGTAGCTACTGTATTTTAGGAGAGAGTTGGTAGCGGTGTTTTTTCGATATCCTCTAGTTGCAAGTTCTTCTCCCCTAATGAATAATTGTAGATCAAGAAACTCCACCCTATCTCCCCCCCACACTCCCGTGAATTGCATATTGAAGGTGTTTGCATTACCAAAGAGAAACCCCTAATTACTTTTAGGAGAGCCCAAACAGTGGGTGATGTTGTCACATCTAGTGAGCTACGACCGATAAAAAGGGAAAACTGGCTTCAGCATCTCTACCCCAAAGGCAATTTTAGATGCAGAACATGTAATCATTGCGACCAATTCCTACCTGGAAAAAATGTACAGTTGGGCGGTACAGATATCGTCATTAGGGATTATATGCACTGTAGGTCCACTTACGTTGTATATGCAATCATGTGTCCCTGTAAAAGATTTTATGTTGGCAAAACTGAACAGCAATTAGCAACCCGATTCCAGCAACATGTCAACTCTATACGGACAGGTGTTGGAGCGGGGAGATTTATACTGCACATGAGGGAATGTCATAATGGGAGATCAGGTGGTTTAAAATTTATGGGCCTGAAACATGTACCTATTCCCCATAGAGGTGGTAATCGTAAGCAAATTCTTTTGCAGGAGGAAGCAAAAATTATCTCAATAACTGATGCCTGTTATGCACAAGGACTTAATGAACGCAATGAATTACATTGTTTTCTAGATGCATACTAATTGGAGTTCCTAAGCTTCGTACTCAGCATGCCTCTCTATATGTTCTTTTAATTGCTTTTAATCTGTTTATTCAGGTAGCCTTTTAATTCTTTAATCTTTATTTTCATTTTGCTTGCAGGTACCCGCCCCAAGCAAATCTCTGCATCATGATTGGAGCTACCATGGTAGCTACGGACGCTCGTCGTGACGTGGACCAAGCGCAGCGCCGGATTGGCCTCCTATCCTAAGCTCTGGATAGGTCCGTCGTTCCTGAGCGCCGATTGGTGGGTGAGTCACATGATCCCGGAAGTGGACGGGCTACTACCCGGAAGCGTACGCGAACGCTGTAACGGGGGCGGCGCGGTACCAATCTGTGATGCAGAGACAGAGGGGTGTGGTAAGTGTTAACATGTTGTATATATTGATTACATTGTCCTGCAATGCTTGATACCTTTTTGTGCCTTTGAGAAAGCGGCAGTTGCCGCGAAACGGCTGTCAGGCCGGTACTCCTACCCTCACTACTGGTTTACCTGTTATGCCTATGTGAACGCTAATAAATCCTAATTGCAAGAGCTGGTGCTCCATCTTTCTTTCTACTATCGTATGGACATTATACTACTTCTTCTGAGTACGGCGATACCACATGTGTGACACTTTTTTGCAACCTAGGTGCGCTAAGGGGCCTAACGTCCTATTCACAGGTCATTTTGAGGCATTTGGATTCTAGACTACTCCTCACGGTTTAGGGCCCCTAAAATGCCAGGGCAGTATAGGAACCCCACAAGTGACCCCATTTTAGAAAGAAGACACCCCAAGGTATTCCGTTAGGGGTATGGTGAGTTCATAGAAGATTTTTTTTTTTGTCACAAGTTAGCGGAAAATGACACTTTGTGAAAAAAAAAAACAATACATATCAATTTCCGCTAACTTGTGACAAAAAATAAAATCTTTTATGAACTCACCATAGTCCTAACGGAATACCTTGGGGTGTCTTCTTTCTAGAATGGGGTCATTTGTGGGGTTGCAATACTGCCCTGGCATTTTAGGGGCCCTAAACCGTGAGGAGTAGTCTTGAACCCAAATGTCTCAAAATGACCTGTGAAATCCTAAAGGTACTCATTGGACTTTGGGCCCCTTAGCACAGTTAGGCTGCAAAAAAGTGTCACACATATGGTATCGCCGTACTCAGAAGAAGTAGTATAATGTGTTTTGTGGTGTATTTTTACATATAACCATGCTGGGTGGGAGAAATATCTCTGTAAATGACACATTTTTGATTTTTTTTTTACACACAATTGTCCATTTACAGAGAGATTTCTCCCACCCAGCATGGGTATGTGTAAAAATACACCACAAAACACATTATACTACTTCTCCTGAGTATGGCGATACTACATGTGTGACACTTTTTTGCAGCCTAGGTGCGCTAAGGGGCCCAACGTCCTATTCACAGGTCATTTTGAGGCATTTGTTTTCTAGACTACTCCCCACGGTTTAGGGCCCCTAAAATGCCAGGGCAGTATAGGAACCCCACAAGTGACCCCATTTTAGAAAGACGACACCCCAAGGTATTCCGTTAGGGGTATGGTGAGTTCATAGAAGATTTTATTTTTTGTCACAAGTTAGTGAAAAATGACACTTTGTGAAAAAAACAATAAAAATCCAATTTCCGCTAACTTTTGACAAAAAATAAAATCTTCTATGAACTCATCATACACCTAACAGAATACCTTGGGGTGTCTTCTTTCTAAAATGGGGTCACTTGTGGGGTTCCTATACTGCCCTGGCATTTTACGGGCCCAAAACTGTGAGTAGTCTGGAAACCAAATTTCTCAAAATGACTGTTCAGGGGTATAAGCATCTGCAAATTTTGATGACAGGTGGTCTTTGAGGGGGCAAATTTTGTGGAAACGGTCATAAGCAGGGTGGCCTCTTACATGACAGGATGTATTGGGCCTGATCCGATGGATAGGAGTGCTAGGGGGGTGACAGGAGGTGATTGATGGGTGTCTCAGGGGGCGGTTAGAGGGGAAAATAGATGCAATCAATGCACTGGGGAGGTGATCTGAAGGGGGTCTGAGGCGGATCTGAGGGTTTGGCCGAGTGATCAGGAGCCCACACGGGGCAAATTAGGGCCTGATCTGATGGGTAGGTGTGCTAGGGGGTGACAGGAGGTGATTTATGGGTGTCTCAAGGTGTGATTAGAGGGGGGAAATAGATGCAAGCAATGCACTAGCGAGGTGATCAGGGCTGGGGTCTGAGGGCGTTCTGAGGTGTGGGCGGGTGATTGGGTGCCCGCAAGGGGCAGATTAGGGTCTCATCTGATGGGTAACAGTGATAGGGGGTGATTGATGGGTAATTAGTGGGTGTTTAGAGGAGAGAAGAGATGTAAACACTGCACTTGGGAGGTGATCTGATGTCGGATCTGCGGGCGATCTATTGGTGTGGGTGGGTGATCAGATTGCCCGCAAGGGGCAGGTTAGGGGCTGATTGATGGGTGGCAGTGACAGGGCGTGATTGATGGGTGGCAGTGACAGGGGGTGATTGATGGGTGGCAGTGACAGGGGGTGATTGATGGGTGATTGACAGGTGATCAGTGGGTTATTACAGGGAATAACAGATGTAAATATTGCACTGGCGAATTGATAAGGGGGGGTCTGAGGGCAATCTGAGCGTGTGGGCGGGTGATTGGGTGCCCGCAAGGGGCAGATTAGGGTCTAATCTGATGGGTAACAGTGACAGGTGGTGATAGGGGGTGATTGATGGGTAATTAGTGGGTGTTTAGAGGAGAGAATAGATGTAAACAATGGATTTGGGAGGTGATCTGATGTCGGATCTGCGGGCGATCTATTGGTGTGGGTGGGTGATCAGATTGCCCGCAAGGGGCAGGTTAGGAGCTGATTGATGGGTGGCAGTGACAGGGGGTGATTGACAGGTGATCAGGGGGGATAGATGCATACAGTACACAGGGGGGGGGGAGGGTCTGGGGAGAATCTGGGGGGTGGGGGGGGTGATCAGGAGGGAGCAGGGGGCAGTTTAGGGACTAAAAAAAAAAAGAGCGTTGACAGATAGTGACAGGGAGTGATTGATGGGTGATTAGGGGGGTGATTGTGTGCAAATGGTGGTCTGGGGGGTGGGCAGGGGGGGGTCTGAGGGGTACTGTGGGCGATCAGGGGGCAGGGGGGGGGCAGATCAGTGTGTTTGGGTGCAGACTAGGGTGGCTGCAGCCTGCCCTGGTGGTCCCTCGGATACTGGGACCACCAGGGCAGGAGGCAGCCTGTATAATACACTTTGTAAACATTACAAAGCGTATTATACGCTTCCTATCCGGGGATCGTCGGGTTAACAACCCGCCGGCGCTTCCGATTGGCCGTCGGGTTGACGTCGCGGGTGGGCGGAGCCTATTGCCGGCGGATGCGCGCGCATCCCAGCGCGCGATCCCCGGCCAAAGAGTGCCCCAGGACCTGACGCCATTCTGCGTTACGTGGTCCTGGGGCTGCCACTTTGCCGCCGCCAATATGAAGTAGGCGGTCGGCAAGTGGTTAAAGTACACATTTATTAGACCGCCGCAACAGATTAAACTTATACAATAAGTCTGCCTTCTCACCTTTTACTGAAATAAATGGCACTTAACCTCCCCGGCGTTTTGATTATGCGCAGCCGCACGGCTGCGCACGGTTTTTTAAACCTAATTTTTTTTCTTAATCATGTAGCTAGCCTAGCGCTAGCTACATGATACCCCCCTCCCTTCCGATTCCCACCCACCCTTCCGATCGCCGCCGGCGCCTATGCTCGTCAGGAAATCCCGTTCTGAACAGGATTTCCTTCAGGGCTTTCCCCGTCACCATGGCGATGAACGGCATGACGTCATCGACGTCATAGGGAGTCCCGATCCACCCTTCAGCGCTGCCTGGCACTGATTGTCCAGGCTGTGCACGGGGTCTGCGGGGGGGGGGGGGGGGCCTATTTCGCGTCGGGTAACGGCGGATCGGCGGCGAGCGCAGCAAACACGCAGCTAGCAAAGTGCTAGCTGCGTGTTTGAAGAACAAAATTATTCAAATCAGGCCCAGCAGGGCCTGAGCGGTGACCTCCGGCGTCTCTGGACGAGCTTGGCTCGTCCAGAACGCTAGGGAGGTTAAAGCACACCTGAAGTGAGAGGAATATGGAGACTAAAAGGGAACCTAAACTGACAAGGATATGGATTTTTCCTTTTAAAATAATATCAGTTGCCTGACTCTCCTGCTGATCCTGCGATTTTAATACTTTCAGCCACAGCCTCTGAACAATCAGGCAGAGCAGGTGCTATAAGTGAAGTTAGACTGGATTAGCTGAATGCTTGTTTCAGGTCTGATTTACCCGCTACTGCAGCCAAAGAGATCAGCAGAGCTGCCAGGCAACTGTTATCGTTTAAAAGGAAACATCCATAGCTCTTTCAGTTTAGGTTCCCTTGAAGAGGAAATAAATACGGCAGCTCCCTTATCCCTTTCACTTCAGGCGTGCTTTGGAAGATGTAAGAGGGCCAGTTATTCTCAGCTTAAACAGGTTAGTTTAATGTAGTTTGCCAATGACTGACCCATGCATGCGTGAGAAGTTCTATTAAAGTTTTGCAGTGGTCACAGCTTGTTATATTGGCTAACACAGACCATAAATCATGATCTGCGTTTAGAGCAGTGAATAAGGAAATTTCAGTGTTTGGATGGAAATGTGGGTATATGAACCACATAGCGGTTTTTGGTAGCCTGTGGTACATTAAATCCTGTTAACACAGTTTGTTGAATGCATACAAATTGCTGCTATTTCTTTCCCTGTAGAATGATGGTAAACTGTGCACACCTGCATTCATGTCCATTGGAAAACATCATTTCCTGGCAGCAGTGCTGTCCCTGGCTGAATCCCTGAGAGAGCTTTCTGCAACCCGCAGAGCCAGGAAAGCCGGGAGTCGCTGCCAGCTATACAGATTAGGAGAAAGGAAGTCATTTTGTCCTTTTTTACTTGCAGCCAAGAAGACTCAAAAACAAGTGTTCGCTAGTATCAACATTCCCACCAACGACAGCCAGCTGATGATGTTGATAGAGAAGCGAATTAAGCAGGAGATGGAGTCCTTTCCAGAGAAGTTTTGAGGGACATTGTGCTAATAGCAGATCTACATGAGACCTCAGCTGTCATGGTGACAGAGAGCTGGGAGAGGAGCAGCAGAGACGCTCTACGCCTGAGGAGGGATTGGAGAAGAGTGTGTGAAAGCTGATTATATACCAAAGACCAGATGCATAACATTATCCTCTATTACCAGATTTAAACATATTAGGGGATTCAAGGGATAACACTCGTATTTCAATTTCTTTTTTTTCCTGGAAATTTGATTGCCTTCTTTATGCCAAGAAGGAACAGTTAAACGTTTGGCTTTTTTTTTTTAATTCCAATTACATTTTGTTGTAGAATTAAAATGTTTCTTTAACCGTTTTAATGCTTTGTGTTTTCTAATTGTTTTTAATTTAACCAATGTTTTCTGATCTCTGCTCCCCCTCCTTGTATGTATGGTGACAGAATGCAGCTACCCTATGGATTTGCAATTTTTTTTTTCATTTTACCAACAGGAGAACCATATA
The DNA here is from genome assembly GCF_040937935.1 of Hyperolius riggenbachi. NCBI lineage: Eukaryota > Metazoa > Chordata > Amphibia > Anura > Hyperoliidae > Hyperolius > Hyperolius riggenbachi. The sequence continues at coordinate 256,761,431 of NC_090650.1, forward strand.
AGTGACTGACATCAGATCGCTGCACTGCAGATATTTTTTTTTTTTGTGTACGAATGGGTGCAGCACTGTGTATGGTTCTGTATACTAGTATCTTGTTTTCTTCCTGGGATTTAGCGATGTCCTCTAATCAGCGTAGTTATGTGCAGCCTTCAGGTGGAGAATCTTGGGTTTTGCTTGATCTGATGGTGGTAACAGTGGCACAGAACATGGCATGCCTCTTGTAAAATTAAAGTAAACCTGAGATGGGGAAAACAAGATGGCTCTTACCTGTGGTTTCTTCCAGCTCCCTGTAGTCTGTCAGTTCTCGGTGTCCTCAGGGTTCCCTCTGTTGCACTGCTGTCAACCAAATTCTACTTTAGTTAGTATAGACTTGTAACTTCCAGCCACGAGAGCGCGATCGAGGAGGTGCATGGCCGGGACAGCACATGCATAGTATTCCAAGACCTAGCCAGTAACAGACTTTAATTTGACTGACAACAGCGCAATGGAGGGGACCTGACAGACCACGGAGGCTGGAAGTAGCCCCAGATAAATGAAAGCCATCCTGTTCCCTCCCATCTCAGGTACACTTTAACCCTTTGAAGCTAACTTTTATTAAAAAAAAGAAACATTTAGTAAGTAAGTGTTCGGATAAAATGTGACCCTGATCATTACTACAATACTTGTATTACTAGTTCTCTTTTAAAACACTACCATGTAATTCTGAGTATATACAGTAAAAGCTCTATCTGCACTGAAAACAAACCTGAAGTGAAAATAAACTGAGATAATGAATTGCATATGTAGTGCAGCTAAGGAACAGAACATTAGTAACAAAGAAAAGTCTCTGTTTTCCGGTACAGGAAGAGTTTAAAAAAAAACTCGTACTGTTATATATGTAAAAAGCCAATCTGAGTTATTTTACCCACTGGGTCGAATACAGTCCTGTTTTCTGAAGCACTTAAAGTAATGACAAAAAGTTCTCTTGGGGGGATACCCCTGGATCTTGTCGAGGCTTCCCCTGTCCTCCTGTGTCCCACGACGGTCTCGCTCTGGCCCTCCAAATGGCGGGGATGTAAATATTTACTTTCCTGGCTCCAGCACAGGCGCAGTATCAGCTCTCCGCTTGAAGATAGGCAGAAATAGCCGATCGCTGTCGGGCCACCCTACTGCCCCAGCCAGCCTATGACTGTGATCAGCTATCGTAGGCTTCAGCCAATGAGAGCTGATTGCTGTCCTGCATCCCAGGGGGACAGCTGTGTCACACAGCTATCCACCGTGAAGGGCTGCCGTAGATTGCAGCGCTGTACTATGTAAATAGACAGCTATTTCGCCGTCTAACAGTCTCCTAGCGGCCATTGCCGCTGGGAGGCTGATGACGGAGCGGAGCGTACAGCTTGGAGCTGGAGGAAGCCCCTGGTAAGTACCACTTATTTTAGACTTTTTCCCCTGATGACTCCTTTAAAGACCGCTCCATGCCAAATGGCGTAGACGCGGTGGAAGCCCCAGGACCGTCTAACGCTGATCGGCGTGCAGTCCTGGTGGCGTGTTTTGCAGGACCGCGCGCATCTCCGCTTAAATGACTTAAGCGGAGATGCGCGCGGTCCTGCAAAACACGTGGCGGTGATAGTGCCGCTCGCGCAGGTGCAGTAAAGAGTGACCTGGAGGTCGCTCTGACCTCATCGCCGGGGACGGACCTGCGGCGAACGGCTGCGGGCAGAGCTGCGGCAAGGGACATCCTGGGAGCATGGAGCTGGAGAAAGCCCCCGGTAAGTACCACTTATTTTAGACTTTTTCCCCTGATGACTCCTTTAAGTGGTTAAACAGCCCAGAAAGAGTGAGAGAGCATTTAAAATAAGGATTTACTGCAGAAATGTTCAAAGGGTCATTATTTCTGCTTTGGTTTATAGTTTAAAAGTCAGTGTACATATCTTTGTAGAGAGAGGCTCTGGATATCATTATAGAGCCTTCCCCGCCTTGGTTACTCATACTCTTGGGCACTCCTGGGACAGCTTTTGGAACTACTTGTGTCCCAGGGTACTTCTGAAGTTGAGCACATCCATGCGGCGCATGCATGAGCCTGACACATGTTGTTCCGATGTTCTTATCTTCAAAACTACCTGGGAACATGAGTAGTTTCAAAGGCTACCCGAGGGGTGCCAAAGAGCTATTCAACCTAGCGTGGGAGGAGGGAACAACCGCGTGGTACAAGGTGGAGTAGGTAGGTGGAGTATATGCAGAGATGATCCAGTACATCGGAGCTTTTGGTGATGCATCAGCCAGCTGTACACACTGGATTCTTGGCAGAGATGCCCCTGACCGTCCATCTCTGCCAAGTATAGAAGTATAGGCTAGTGTGTTGGAGGCTTAACTTTTCTCCACTCGGTTACCATACAATGTTTTTGGAAGGCTCTGTCACACTTGCAGAGATCTCCCAACTTATGTGGTCAATAAGTGATAGAAATTTCCCATTTAGGGGCACACCAATTTCCCATTTAGTCCCTCGCTGTCCTCCCACGGTCTGCTATTCAGCCATGGTGAGCTCTGTTACCAGCCTCAGTGACGTCATTCCGGGTGTACTGCGCATGCGTGGGAGGTCTGCACATGCGCAGTAGACCCTGACTGGCATCGACTGAGGCTGATAACAGATCACCGCGGCTGAATGGCAGACTGCGGGAGGATGGCGTGGGACTTAGACACGTTTATGGGATGAGAGGAGCCCTAAGTTTCAGAGCTTGAGTTAATTTCATCCCTGAGCCTCTTTAACTATTAAGATCAAAGCTAATACGCCGTATCCCCGCGGCAGAGCAAGGTATTTATCCCCCCAAAATCCCGGGGCAAAATTGTACGACTTTCCAGGTTGTACATTTTGCTGCTTGGGGGAGGAAGAGCTTTGCCTCCAGTCTAGTCGATCTCTGCCTCTCCCCACTCTTCTCAGTGAAAGAAGACTCAGAAGGGTGAGGAGTGGCGGAGATTGACTGGAGCAAAAGCTACAAGAAACTCTTCCTCCTCCAGGAAGCGATCGCAGAATTTTGGTAGGACAAATACATCGCTCTGAGACAGGAATGCGGTGAATCAGCTTAGATCTAAATGCTTAACATACTGTAACTGGGCAATAAAAAGAGGTAATTTTTATGGCTTCAGACTCTTGATTGGTCCATTTTGACGCTGCATATATTTTCATAAAAATTTGCATATACTCTGAAACATTTGCATATCATTGGTCATCCCTAGTCCCAACTGCACTTTTCAAAGGTAAATAAACATTTTGTTTCCCCTAGAACTGCATATGTATATTCACAAATCTGCTATGCTCTGCAGACTCCAACGGAGAGAGCACAGTTTCTGCTGCACTATACTCTGCATTTACACACAAAGCTGGGGTAGTGCAGGAAGGGGATGATCTCAGGGACTTCCAGTATTATGCATCCACCCTATATTGGCACATGGTTTTATGTTCTCTAGTTGTCTGACTCTCCTGCTGATCCTGTGTTTCTAATACTTTTAGCCACAGCCCGTGAACAAGCATGCTAATCAGGTGCTCTGACTGAAGTCAGACTAGCTGCATGCTTGTTTCAGGTGTGCGATTCAGCCACTTCTGCAGCCAAAGAGATCAGTAGGGCTGCCAGGCAACTGTCATTGTTTTAAAGCTAATGTAACCCCATCTAAAGAAAAAAAAAGTCAGATACTCACCTAAGGAGAGGGATTGCTCCGTGTCCTAATGAGCCTACCCTCTCCTGGTGGATGCTCCGTTCAAATCCGGTGCCGCGGGGACTTCAGAAGTCTTCGGGAGCACCCGGCCTCCCGAAGACCGGCAGCTCCATACTGCGCACACGCGAGTGCGCGTCATAGAGGGTACTCGCGCATGCGCAGTATGCAGCAGCCCGTCTTCGGGAGCCCAAGTGCTCCCGAAGACTTCCGAAACCTCCCTTCGGCGGCAGAAGTGACAGTATTTGACCGAAACGGTCGAATACTGCTACGGGGGATCTTGAGCGGGACCAGGCACCGGGAGAGGAGAGGGAAGTCTCATTAGGACAGAGCTTTCCCTCTCGTTAGGTGAGTATCTGACTTTTTTATATTTTTAGGTGGGTTCCCATTGGCTTTAAAGGAAACCTCCATATCCCTCTCAGTTAAAGTTCCCTTTAATGAATCTCATAGTCCCCAACTGTCCCTCTTTGGGAGCCCTGTCCCTCTTTCCACCTCATTTGTCCCGCTTACAGGACTTTTGTCCCTCTTTCTATGTAAATATATATATTTCTCTACTAAAAAATGTGTTTGACTCTAAACTTTATTCCTATTTTTTAAATTGATATATTACTAATTTTAAAATGTTAATATGAAGGAAAATGAACCAGGATAGAAAGGACCAGTGTGGTTTGAATTATAAAACCTATTTTCTTATGAAATCTTTATGGTATGCCTGACTAGGGGTGTGGCTTAAGTGCCCCTCCTCCTCTAAAAAAGTTGGAAGGTATGGAATCGGTTGTAGAAAAGTTACAGCCAGCAATGTTTCAAGTCAACCTCATCTATGTTCACCTGAAACACACGTAGCTGTTATAATACTATGAATTCACTTCAGGGGCATAACTAAGAGCCACCGGGCTCCCCTGCAGAAACTCTGAGCGCGCTCCCCGCGGGGCCCACTCGTGGCCGTTTTGTGGGCTGGAGGGGTCGCAGCATGAGGGGAAAAAGCTATGGCCACACTCGGCGGGGAGGGGGGGGCGGTTCCCCCTCCCTCACCTTGGGCTTTCCCCTCCAGCTTCAATAGCTATATAAGTGCGGCGGGCAGCGGCAGACAAACACACCTTCCGAGCGTCCGGACGCTTCTAGCTCTAGTGACTGATGCGACTTCCTGTTCAGGAAGTCGTGTCAGTCACTAGAGCGAGAAGTGTCCGCTCTGGAACGCATGGAAGGTATGTTTGTCTGCCGCTGCCCGCCGCACATATATAGCTATTGAAGCTGGAGGGGAGCGCAGAGGGGAAAGCCAGAGGTGAGGGAGGGGGGGACCATCCCCCCCTCCCCGCCGAGTGTGGCCATAGCTTTTCCCTCATGCTGCGACCCCTCCAGCCAGAGGCGCTTCTAGAGACCAGCGGACCAGCTAATTGCCTAGAGCAGCAGATTTATTGCAGGGAGGCTTTGAGGGAAAAAAAAGTTTATTTTTCCTGTCCTTAGAGACTGAATACTTAGGGAACGGAGATAAAAAGTTCTAATGAAAGCCTCTACTGCTCAGCCTCAAATAAGGAATCTACAAACCTTTTGTCTACTACAACACTTTGTATGGCATTCCCTAACGTGTTATCTTGGGATCTAGAGTGTGTCTGTGTGACTCCTGTCCTGCCCGCCCCTCCTTATGACTTGAAAAGAAGAGGAGGATGCACTAGCATTGTAACTGGGTGCGTGGAGTGCGACCCCCACCAGGGTGTTACCATGTTGCCATTAGAGGGGGTGACAGCAGATGCCACTTCAACAGAGCTGAATTTTAACACCCAAAAACGTGCTATTTTAGCTTTAAACATTCATTCACTGAGGCTGGGAGAGGAACAGCCTCCCCTCTTTAGCTGGATCTGCAGCTGCTGGATCATGGAGCCGATCTTTGTTTACAACCCCCCCCCCCCCCCCCCCCCGTAGACTGGGCTGTATTGGGCTGTGCTGCCAGAGCATGTGACTGAGGCTATGGAGCGTCTGCATTGCTATGAACTGAATCTAGCCTGTGCTTGCGTTATCTCTGCTCCTGTCAAAATATATGGATTGGATATGAAGCCTGTGTAAGCAACCAGTCCCCCTGCCATGCTGTCTCACACACACACACACACACACACACACACACACACACACACACACACACACACACACACACACACACACACACACACACACACACACACACACACACACACACACACACACACACACACACACACACACACACACACACACCTGGCTGAAAGCTTTTACAGGCTGGAGGAAGTGCTCTTGTAATGGAGTGACTATTCTCTGCACAGCATTTACAACAAAAATGCATGCTTTCCTGTATCTTGTCTCACTTTTTACTTGTCCCCTGCCCCCTCCTTCTCTCTTGTGTGTCCTCTGTCACTCTTCCTGCTCCCTAGTTCAATGGCAGGCAATCTATGTACAGCTTTCCCCCTTCCAATTGATCTGCTATCAACTATTCATGCATTGCATGATGTGTACCGGCCTTTCTCCATCCCTCTCTTCCTTGCTTACATTCTCCCTCCTTTTCTATTTCTCATTCGCTTTCTTTCTTATTTCCGCTTTGTGTTCCCAGCCTCCTTCATCTCTTGCTAAGGGCCAGTTTCCACTAGGAGCCATGGCCGTTTCGGATTCGGTTGCGGTGTCTGTTCTGCTGTGCAGCCGCAGCCTTAGTTGCTAAAAAAAGGCTATAGGGATTCGGCTGCGTGCTGCATAAAGCATAAAGCTGCAGCATGCCATCCAGATTCGCACCAAAGTGCAATCTGAACTGCAAAACCATAGGTGAGATGGGCAGCGTTTCCCGCCCCTCTTGTATTGCGCTTTGAGTCCTATGGGAGAGAAAGGCTATAGAAATGTTACTGTTATTGTTGTATCGGGCCCATATTCGGAGTGGAAATATGGGCTTCAATTCATCAAGCATTACCGCATTCGGTAATGCTGAAAACAGCTGAGTTAACGGAGCACTTAAGAAAATGTTAATTCATCAAAGCTGTTACCGAATGAGAAGCTGAAATCACAGAGCAATGAGATAAATTACCGACTTGTGCTCAACACATGTCAGCAAATGTCAGTAAATGTTAATTCATCAAGGTTACCACATTCGCTAGCACATTCGGTGTTTATCTCCAGCTCTCCCCTGTCGTTACAGGCTTTGAAAGCCTTCTGTGTGAATGTTTTCATGATTAACGGGAGCAGGCAGCCAATAGAATCAGCCCCTGTTCTCCTGCAAGTGCCGCTGATAGGTCACAGGCTTCTTCACACAAGCTTCCAGACCCCCCCCAGGCAGTGAGCAGAGAGAACGGGACAAAAGATATCCCCAGATGTCCTTCGGTGGTTTAACCCTTTGAGTCCCTGTTTGAATATGCAAAGATGCAAGTGGTGAAATCACCAAGCATGGCATTTGTAATGTCTCCAGGAAGTTTATCTACCTTGTGGCAAATAAGTAAAATGTTAAGAAACACTGATGGACAGATTCAGAGCAGCAGAGGCAGTATAAGTAACAGTAAGGCCCCGTTCACACTGCACGCGTTTCCAGCCGCGTTTTGGAAACGCGTGCAGGTGGCCGACACGCACGACATCAGACATTGCATAGAGTGCAATGTCTGATGTTCACACTGCATGCGTTCCGGACCTGTGCGGTCCGGGAACGCATGCTGCACGCATTTTTTGTAAAAACGCATGGCTGTCCCATTCACTTTTCAGTGATAGGATCAGCCACGCAACGCATACGAACGCGGATGGCGTGCGTTCGTACGCGTTGCGGTCCGCATGCGTTGCGGTCCGCGTTCTGCAGTCTGAACGGGGCCTAAATATAACACACGTTTACATGTAAAGGGATGTCTGGATGCCTTCTATTGTTACCAGCTTGTAACAACACAGAGACATTCCAAGCTGCTCTGCACCACTCTGCTGTTATCTAACAGCCTTTGATGAACTGAAGCCGTAGTACTTCGGTAACTTAACGAACCTCTACCACACATGTGAAAATATTGATGAATTAGCACAGTGAAGTGTAAAATACCGAATGTGGTATTTTAAGGACTGGGATTTTGTTATCGAACACCCTTTGATGAATTAAAGCCATGGTCTCCTTCCTCCTTCATGACCTGCAGCACTTTACAGAGTACATAGTAATGTCATTGACTGTCATCAGAGGAGCTCACAATCTAATCCTACCATAGCCAAAGTCTAATGTCCTACCATATTATTATTATGTATTTATATAGCATTGACATCTTCTGCAGCACTTTAGATAGTACATAGTCATGTCACTGACTGTCCTCAGAGGAGCTCACAATATAATCCTGCCATAGTCATAGTCTAATACTCTACCATATTATTATTATTATGTATTTATACAGCACATTACAGAGTACATAATCATGTCACTCATTGACCATACTTTATCTAATATCTCTTATGTAGTCCAAGGTCATTTTTAGGAAGCAGAAACCATTTGTATGCCAGCACACAGGTACCATGTGATGCAGTCTTATTTAGAAAATCGGGGGAGGGGGGGGGGGGGTGACACCATGAGTTACTGCACCAGGTGTCACAAACCTTAGCAACGCCACTGGGAGGATGGTGTCTTTGTGTGCATTCCAGAAAGGACTAGCCAGGAGGAAGGAGGGAGATTTTCCCCCAGGCTGCTGGTACAATATATAAGGCAATGTGAAGCACTAGGCTGGTTGAGGGAAATAAATGTACAATTTGATGGCAAGCTGGTAAATGTACACAGCATGATGCAGAAGAGAGGCTCCTTAGAAAAAAACTCTGTCTGCTTTCTCATCATTGTAAAGACTGCATGTGGTCAGCTAGATAAGGTATTACACAGGTTGAAAAGTTTTTGACAGTCCCTAGACTCCATGTGGCTGCTGCAGCCTTGTGTGAGAGACAGGCAGGACAGGAGTCACATTACAGGCAAGTTGCCTCTGTGTTATGTGGCTGCAATACAAATAAGTTCTCTGCTCCATGTCACGCTATTCTCAGTCTCTCTCCACTCCTCCTCTCTCCCTCATTCACCTGTTTCCCCCCTTCCCCTAGTGCTGGCTGTCTTTTCCTCCTCTCTCTGGATAGTGTAATTGTTAAGGGCTCTGCCTCTGGCACAGGCAACCTGGGTTCAAATCTCTGCTTCTTTCTACTCAGTAAGCCAGCACCTATTCAGTAGGAGACCTTGGGCAAAACTCCCTAACACTGCTACTGCATACTGAGCGAGTCAGCACTGATTCCGCCAGGAGAAAAGTAATTATAACTATTCCTTGTTACTCTCTACTATGCCCCCCCAATCTTACCTTCACAATTGAATCACCCAATCTTGTTATTAGTAACCCTAGCCTATAGCTGTCAATACATGCATTCATTTTTACAGACAGGTTCTTTCAAAATGATCGAATATGGCGATTATCAACCACCACATCGATCAATCATCAATCCATCCCAAAAATGTACCAAAAATACAATCAAGCAGTACATTTTTACAACACACAGTGGTATAGTGGCTGCCGCATTGCAAATATTTTCATGGAGGGGGGGGGCGCCACAGGTTTCCTTGCCTGGAGTGACAAAATGGCCAGAGGCGCCCCTGCCTCCAGCCCCCCAAAACGGCCACGAGCGGGCCCCCCGCGGGAGCAGGGGCTGCATCCCCTATTGTTACGCCCATGACTCACTTGCTGCAAGCTTCTGCATTTTTTATTCTATGTAAGCCAGGGCTTGATGTGGAAAGCACTTTGCTGCTTTGTAATTTGAAGAGCTCTTGCTAATGGTATGTGTGTCTTCACTTGAGCAATGTGATTTTATAAAAATCATCCATAGCATTGCATTAGCAAGAGCTTTTCCAATCATTAGTGATTAAAAAGCTCTTGCAGTGTGAACCACGCCTAACTCGTGTGTAGCACATTGGTCAGATTTTCCAAATGTTACAATCAATCAGAAAAATTAATTGTAATTCTTGAATTAAAAAAAAAAAAAGGAAAAAAAAATTGTATTGTGTGTGGCCACCTCTTATGCTGGGTATACATGTTACGTTTTTCCGCACGATTTTCCCACCCGATAGTTTTTTCTGCTCGATCCTCCCCTCGATTCTGTTATCTTTGCTTGTTTTTCTTATCTATTTCCATTCACTGCTATGAGAAATTGAGCGCAGAATCGATCGGAAGGAATATCGGACATGCTCGATATTATCTATCGGACCCATCTATAGAGCGGAAAATCGTACCGTGTGTACCCAGCATTAGGCAGATTGCAACAGGAACAGTCTTCAGGCAGAGCCAACCCTCTGTCCCTTTATTGTTAATCTGCCATGTGGCCTGATGCATGATTCTACAGTAATATTGCTGTCCACAAGCAATATTACTGGTACTAATGTCAGACTACTGCGTGTTGCGCAGTTACCATGCCCAGTAGTATATAGGTAACATTGGCGTTGCTATGGTAACATGCATTAAGAAATGTAAGTCATGTTACCCTTGACAACACTCACATTACCCATGTACCGCAGATCTCACTAACTGCACAATACACAGTGGGACAGATTTATCAAAGCATTACCGACAGTTTTTTCTTCTTAAACTGTTCTAACCAGCAGGAGAACTGTTCTGCATGATAACAAACTTCTCAAATCCTCTGTAATAGCAGCAGTTTAGTGTGGATTTCTAGAGCTGCACTACAGTTAAGAATAGTGCAAACCCATCCCTAAACTGCTGCAGATTAAGAAGAGCTTAATAGCAGTTCTACAGATACTGCAGCAGTGCAGGCTAGACATGATTTGTTAAGAGCTCCTTCCTCCTGCTGCCAGTAGTCCTGTGAAGCTGTTCTGTGCTTAACCCTTCCAGTGCAGGGTATTGTTGCAATACAGCAGATGTATTGGTTACCTCAGCAACAGGTATTCCCCTCACACACTGCAGTGTCTGAGGAACCTTCCTAACTCCTCCTATTCCTAACAGTTTAGGGCCTTTTTCCACTACCCTGTGATTTGATTCTGATCGCAAATCGCAAGGTACATTAAACTAATGGAAACTGTAGCAAAAATTTCCATTCGTGCGATCCGTTTGCAATGCGATTTTGGTCAAAACGCAATCGTCATCCTGCCGCGTTTTGAATGCGATTGAGCTTTACTATAATGAGTATAGTAGCTCAATCACAATCGCATGGTGGAAATTGAAACGTAATTAAACGCAATCGCATTTCATAGTGGAAAAGAGCATTATTTAGTGATTTCTTAGCATGTCTGAGACAAAATATTGGTAGGTTTTTAGAAATTCGTGCAAACGGTCTCAGACACTCTTGATAAATGTCCCCCAGTGTTCTGCTGGTGCTAGTACTGGCAATATTGCCAAGATAGTGATATTACTATAGGTTCATGCATCAGGCTGCAAGACATGAATATATTAACAGAGCTTTCTCTCATTTATTTTGTCTGTAATAAACTTCCCCAGGAATGTCTCACAATGATACTGGTTGGTGAGGTCTGACAAGAATCAACAAGGATGTCTGAGCATAAATGTATACTGTAAAAGGTGTATATATACACACACATACATATATATATATATATATATATACATACACATATATATATATATATATATATATACACATATATATATATATATACATATATACACATATATATATATATATATACATATATATATATATATATATATATATATATACACATATATATATATATATATATACACACATATATATATATATATATATATACACATACACATGCACACACACACACACACACAGTACAGACCAAAAGTTTGGACACACTTTTTTCAACAGGACAATGACCCCAAACACACCTCCAGGCTGTGTAAGGGCTATTTGACCAGGAAGGAGAGTGATGGGGTGCTGCACCAGATGACCTGGCCTCCAGTCACCAGACCTGAACCCAATCGAGATGGTTTGGGGTGAGCTAGACCCCAGAGTGAAGGCAAACGGGCCAACAAGTGCTAAGCATCTCTGGGAACTCCTTCAAGACTGTTGGAAGACCATTTCAGGTGACTACCTCTTGAAGCAATTGCCCCCTGAACCTAATAACTGGTTGGGTTACCCTTAGCAGCAATAACTGCAATCAAGCGTTTGCGATAACTTGCAACAAGTCTTTTACAGCGCTCTGGAGGAATTTTGGCCCACTCATCTTTGCATAATTGTTGTAATTCAGCTTTATTTGAGGGTTTTCTAGCATGAACCGCCTTTTTAAGGTCATGCCACAACATCTCAATAGGATTCAGTTCAGGACTTTGACTAGGCCACTCCAAAGTCTTCATTTTGTTTTTCTTCAGCCATTCAGAGGTGGATTTGCTGGTGTGTTTTAGGTCATTGTCCTGCTGCAGCACCCAAGATCGCTTCAGCTTGAATTGACGAACAGATGGCTAGACATTCTCCTTCAGGATTTTTTGGTAGACAGTAGAATTCATGGTTCCATCTATCACAGAAGTAATGGGACACGCACTTTCCAAAAAGTTCAACTTTTGTCTCGTCGGTCCACAAGGTATTTTCCAAAAAGTCTTGGCAATCATTGAGATGTTTTTTAGCAAAATTGAGACGGGTCTTAATGTTCTTTTTGCTTAAAAGTGGTTTGCGCCTTGGATATCTGCCATGCAGGCCGTTTTTGCCCAGTCTCTTTCTTATGGTGGAGTCGTAAACACTGACCTTAATTGAGGCAAGTGAGGCCTGCAGCTCTTTAGATGTTGTCCTGGGGTCTTTTGCGGCCTCTCGGATGAGTTTTCTCCGCGCTCTTGGGGTAATTTTGGTCGGCTGGCCACTCCTGGGAAGGTTCTTCACTGTTCCATGTTTTTGCCATTTGTGGATAATGGCTCTCACTGTGGTTCGCTGGAGTCCCAAAGCTTTAGAAATGGCTTTATAAACTTTACCAGACTGATAGATCTCAATTACAGTACTTTTGTTCTCATTTGTTCCTGAATTTCTTTGGCTCTTGGCATGATGTCTAGCTTTTGAGGTGCTTTTGGTCTACTTCTCTGTGTCAGATATCTCCTATTTAAGTGATTTCTTGATTGAAACAGGTGTGGCAGTAATTAGGCCTGGGGGTGACTACAGAAATTGAACTCAGGTGTGATAAACCACAGTTAAGTTATTTTTTAACAAGGGGGGCAATCACTTTTTCACACAGGGCCATTTAGGTTTTGAGGTTTTTTTTCTCACTAAATAATAAAAACCATCATTTAAAACTGTATTTTGTGTTCAATTAGGTTATCTTTGACTAATAGTTAACGGTTTTTGATGAGCAGAAACATTTAAGTGTGACAAACATGCAAAAGAATAAGAAATAAGGAAGGGGGCAAATAGTTTTTCACACCACTGTATTTTCAGTTGTTTCACACTTTTTGGTTATGTACTATGCTTCCACATGTGTTAATTCATAGTTTGGAAGCCTTCAGTGTGAATCTACAATGTTCATAGTCATGAAAATAAAGAAAACTCTTTGAATGAAGGTGTGTCCAAACTTTTGGTCTGTACTGTATATAAACACACACATGAAGACATTCTGAGTGCACGCTCCCCTGACTGCTGTGAGAATCTTAAAGCAACTCTGCGAGGAAAAAAGTTTGTAAGTTAGCGAATAGCCTAAATAAATGGAAGCCTCAGAATGCTCCAAAGGCTTGCCCGATCCCACCGCTGCCACCCATGAACCTCCTCTTCTTGATGGCAGCACAACCATTGGTGTACAAATTCAATCATACTGGGCATGTGCGAGTATAGTCCACATATGCACAGTAGCACAAAGCCACTGGTGCTCGGAGGATAAAGCCGTGGATAAGTGGCTTTGTTCTGAGCATGTGTGGTGTGTACTAGTACATGCAGAGTAAGTTTGCGCTTGTACACAGATGGCTATAAGAGAATCCTTTGTTGAGTATGCTCAGAGGGACCCAACACTGGATCGTTGGGCTCATGGAGAATCAGAGAAGCCTCTAGACTATCCAGAGGCTTCCTGCTACTGAGGTGTTTTTTTTTTTTCAAATTATGCTTCAAGTAAATATAAAAAGAAAAAAAAAGTTAGATACCCATGGACAGGAAAGGCACTGTATCCTATAGAGCCTTCCCTGTCTTCTCTTGCTTCCCTTGTTCCAACGCTGAGCCCCCCCCCATTGTGTGTACTTAACAGATTTTCAGAATACACGTCTGTGAGCCCTTGGGAGGCTTTGGAAGCACTTGTGCCCCCGAGTGCTTCTGAAGATGGACGGCTCCATACTGCACATGTGTGAGCGCGCTTGCACCTGTCTTCGGAAGCTCTCCGGGACACAAGTGCCCCCCAAGTCAGCAAATTGAGGGGGGTGATGGCTCTGGATCGAGGGGTACAAGAGAGGTCAGGGAAAGCTCTATAGGATCCAGAGACTTCCCTGTTAAACATCAGGATCTAACCTTTTTTGCCTTTACATTTACTTTCAGATCCACTTTAAGAATAAGTTGGACATCACTAGAAATTTCAATTCCTTATATGCTATGCCTAGTGCCTGCCTACTTGTGGGTCATTGTCTCCAGTGTGCTGTGTGAAGCATAAATGGGGAGCACAGCAGTAAGGGTGAGACTTGCTCATGGTTGCTGCTATCACACAGTTAATGGAAAAAGAATGTCTCCATTATCCTCAGTTATATATAGGTTGTTGTTTTTTTTTGTTTTTTTTTGTAACAAACATGTCTATTCTCAAAAATAAAGCCAATTGTGAACAAGGGTAGTATAGCTTTCATCTGGATACAATCTTCTCTCTCAGACCTCACTGTGCATTTAGTAAAGATACATAAAAACATGTTTTCCTGTTTTGGAGGTTTTTATTTCTGTACACGTACAGTACAAATAATTTTGTGCCGATACAACCAGGTGACATGCACACATTTAGTTTGTAAGACATTTGTCAGTACTCAGTTTGAAAGCTTGTGCTATGGACGTGTACCACCAAACTATTCCTGAATAAAGAGAAACAATAAAATGAAATAGTTATACTAAACATCAGTAGCATCAGTAGGGAAAATAAAATTTTAAAAAATGGCTCTCTCCTCATTTTATAGGGAGAATATTAAAAAAAACAACAAAGAATCACAAATTCATATTGCTGGCAAAGAAACTGCTTAGCTTGCTGAAACACAAGTTCATTATAAATAACATCTAGAATTTGGAATGGGTCTGTGTATTTTGCTTCGTGAAAGGCTATCAAACTCCAATAAGCATGGATCTGAATTGCAGCCAAATATCCTTTACGAATAATTTATAGTATTGTTTACACACTTCTCCATTAAGGAGAGTAAAACGGTATGGGATTTTAATAGCATCCGACTGTATGTGTACATTTAGTGTTCTTTTATAAAATAACTGGTGCTTACTATGGTTGACCAGTTGAAACTATTGCATTGGCTCTTAGAATGATGGACATGGTAGTGAGATTAATATAACTGGTTCAAAGAGTCTACAGTACAATGCCCACAATTCATGAATGATTGCTTCAAGATTACTATACAAAGAGGACATTAAAATGGATTACTTTCATGAGTGAAAACAAATGGATGGGAATGGTGTTTCAAACACCTAATAGTAAAACAGGCTAATTTTCCTCCACAAACACTCACAGTACACTTCAGAACACATCAGTCATATAAGGTGCATCATATCCCCATCTTTTCTTGGTGGGGACGCAGTGCGCTTTAGGTCATCCCGACGGTAAAGTGGTCAACACTCAACAGTTCATTTAATGGCACTTCTTCCAGTTTGGTGAACCTGTGATTTTGACTCTACAACATTTAGAAACATTTATTAAAATACCAACATTGAATCTGCATTTGTACAAACCCCAACATCCCTCCCTCCAATTCACAAAACGAAACCGGCCAAACGTTGACTTTAGTTTCTTGTGGTTTCCTGTCTTTCTCATGATGCGTTAAAAAATTCACCAAAAAAGCATTGCTCACATTATGATTAACAGTGTTCAACTAGAAAGCACTAATGTAACAGTTCACAATTATTTCACTTCTATCAGTGTATTCTGTACCTTGATGCATTGGTGGAGGCTTTGCTCAAGGCAAGATTGTTTGATAAGCTAAACTTCGCAGGTATCATTTTTTATTTTCCCTATAAAAAAACAAGGCCGTTTCTTCGACTTTTTGCGTTGTCTGCAACCTCCAGAGCAACAATCGTAAACATACATAGATATGTTATCACTACGCACTTTTCCAGATGTTTATCGTGCAGGAGACTACCCTATCACTGAGGGTAAGAACCTTGTCTGGAGCACAAAATTGGTACTGCATCTTCTTATCAAGGCCTATTGTTTGTAATGTTAAAGACACACATGATTTAAAGATCTCTGAACTAGTCGTTAAGCCTCCCCATATCCACCCATTTATCCAAAGCAGGTTGAGGGAAAAACTGTACTATGGTACATTTTGCACAGCCCTACTGTTTTTAATGCAAAACCTTACATTCTGTAATATAACACTAACATAGTCCATGTGACACACTTCTTCATGCACTCTTAAGTTAGAGCGAAAACATCTGACTACATGGCAAGTGAGATTTCAAAACTGTACAACTTCAAGACCATAACCAATGTTTAACTAGCATGATCTACCTGGGAATCGGAACTGCTAAATCGCCAAGAGAATATTAGTGTTAGCAAGTTCTCGTGATGGAGATTGGATCTCAACTACAGTCAGCAGGCAATCTTCTGTCCATACAGGAGGGAAGGATTCAGCAGAATTTGGCACATATTTCCAGCACATCTCTAAGCCTTCTAACAAATGCCTTCAATATTAAGACATTAAACCTGAGGGATAACCATTAGTTATTCTCGGTCTTGACTGCATGTTGCAGCTAGCAGGCTTCCTTCGTGGTAGTGGTATTTATTTCTTTTCTCAGTTGGTCTGTATTGCTCAAGTATTCTAGAAAAAAAATACACCAAACTGTATATGAACTAGGAGCCCATTAGCTCAGTCTTCCCTTTCATGTTATCAGACGTACAGCACAAGTGTCTTTCACAATTTGTGCAGAATAAAAAGTCTTTATTTAACCACGGATGGGCACAACCTCCCAGTGAAGCTTTGACATTTTGCCCCTTTATTCTGCCAGAAATATTCTAGCGTAACATATTTACCGACATGCTTCAAACAGACCAACTCAAAACCAAAGCAGCTCCTAGCAGCATTTTTATTTTAAATGCTACTTGGGCAAATTCTGGATCTGATAACTGCACTTTTAGGAAAAGAAAAAATTATACTGGATGATGTAAGAAGGATAAAGAGTTTTACGAGTTATTCAGATCTGAGAAAAAGATTTACGCAATAGTGGTTGCAGTTGGAGGAATTGTTGACAACTGAAGAGGAAACAAAATGGATGGAATATTTGCCGACAAGGAAATTGGTTTGCCGTTGGTGTGTTTTTCATGTTGATGGGGCGATAGCAGCTCTGTGGGAGGATACCCCAGTGTCAGATAATCCTATGGTTGGCCTGTAAGACCTGTGCAAAGGGGAAACAATAAATACAAGAGATGTTCCTCCGAAGGAGCTGTCCAGCTATGCTGATTTGATGCCATTGACGGTGGTGTTTTCAGATACCCCATCTCCCATGGCTGCGGAGTCATGAAGGCCAGAGTAGTCCTTCAGTTCTGAGTTTGTTAACAATAGGGGTTGCTCTCCTTTCTTGTGAGGTAGGAGAGGCTGCCGAGTGTAATTCTCTCCATCAGGGATGTTTTCTGGTAGGTTTTGGCTCTTACTCTCTGGCAGCAAAAGGATGCAAATGATGCAGATGAGTGTGCAGCAGGCAAATATGATGTGGTGCAGGAAGTAACCCTTCTGATTGTGAAGCTCCATGATGGGGGCTGTTAATAACCCAAAACCAGCACTAGCTAGGACTAGTCCTAGACCAGCACCCCTATGAGACAGAGAAAAAATAATTTCAGTTAGATTTTAGAAACAGCAACATTTTTTGATTCACCCGACCACAAAGATAAGTTTAGTTAAAGAACAGAATGGAAACAGAGGGTTATCTTCAAATGCTTAGAATACTGAAATAACGGATTAAGAATGCTATGGTGATTAGCATGTTCACATATTTTTGCAACGGATTATCATTTTTCATATATTTTATGCTACTGTGTTTATCATTTTTCTCTCGCTTTGCACACAGTTTCCACAGTTCAAATCCCAGCCAGGGCACTATCTGGAGTTTGTACGTTTTCCCCATGTCTGTGTGGGTTTTCTCCAGACAATCTGGTTTCCTCTCATATCCCAAAAACATACAGATAAGTTAATTGGCTGCCCCCTAAATTGACACTACACGAGACACACAGACATATGACCATGGTAGGGATTTAATTGTGAGACCCTCTGAGGGACAGTTAAGTGACAAGACAATATATATACAATGTACAGCGCTGCAGAAGATGTCAGTGCTATATAAATACTAAGAATTAATAAAAAATACTAATAACTGTACCACATTTTCTGTGTTGTGCTCATTTTATAATATAGGAGACCGCAAAAAGCACCGACAGGTCCCACTGCACCTGAGCTTCTCCTTACAGAATTATAGCCACTCCTCCTTCAGACCACATGACCACTGTGCAGCCTTTGCATTGGAGTAGATGTCAGCTTGTAGTTTGGCTCTATGCATGGAGGTGTACATGTAAAAGGGCCACATGGACTTATAGGGGCAAGATATTGTCGATGGTAAAATATAAGTAACACTACCGATATTTCATCCATCGATAGCAAGAAATAGACCCCTTTTCACCCTCATTAGCCTCAAGCAACTGAAATGTCCAACACTGCACAGTAACATTGTTTCCCCAATAGATCCACTTCATTTAAAAGTCGTGCAAATGCATGGGGGGCAGCAGAAAGGCAGGCGTCCATGATGTATTTACTGTTATTATTATTATTTATTGTATTTATAAAGCGCCAACATATTACGCAGCACTGGACAATAAATATATACAATGATACAAGGATGACAGACCTAACAGGGTTATACAACATAGAACAAAGTTATACAAGGCAAACCGTACAGGATACATGATCATGTGATTTTGGGTTGATTAGGTAGGCCCAGTAATACAAGTTGAAGGTTGTCATAGGAAAGGAGCTCACAATCATGTAGACTACACTAGGGTAGGGAGGACCCTGCCAAAGGCTTACAGTCTGTTGTGACTGAAACACTACAAAATGACAGGAGAAGCAAAGACAGAGCTCCTTTAGAAGTCTGATCTCGGTAGGCTCAGTATTCAACGATAACTGTAAATTTATCAAAGCTAGGGGGGTGGCTATGATTGTGTCATTATACCTGTCCATTCCTAGAGAAGCAGTCTGGTACAGGGAAAGGGCGGGATGCTACAACACACACAATGCATCCAGAGCATCTTACACCAATCTGGCCAGTCCAAACCCCCTGCATCCAATTCATGAATTGCGCCTGTGGCTGGTGCCTCTTCTGCTACCTCTTGGCCTGGCCCTGTATAAATGTCTTCAGTTTATGAAACCACAGACTCAGACTCCAGGTACCCAAAATTGCTCCGACTCTGACTCATTAGCCTAATACCTAGGTTCTCTATGTGTGGTACGCGTACCACAGGGGGTTCTCCTGATGGTTCCAAGGGGTACACGGGCTTGATATACTTAACCAAGATGATAAATATTATTTAAACAGCACCAAATTAGTATTTTAGCTAATTAAAATCAATAATAAATGCTTGCACATTTTAAATATATATTTGTCAAGGGGTACTTGTGATAATGTTTACTATGCTAGGGGGTACTTGGTGAGTACAGAGTTTTAAAAGGGGTACATACCAATAAAATGCTGAGAAACACTGATCTAGTATATACCAGGGCTGTGGAGTTGGTACAAAAATCATACAAATCCTCAGTTTATGAAACCTCAGACTCCAACTCCAGGTACACAAAATTGCTCCGACTCCTCAACTCAGACTCCACAGCCCTGTTCATACCGATTTGCATTGTAAACATACGTGAAAAGGATATTTTGTAACACAATAAAACAAGTGTCAGCCTGTTACCTGCACTTTAGCCTAAGCAGTCTTTTCATCAATTTGGGCTTCAATGGATCTAATGCTGGGAATACACCATGAGTTTTTTTGGCAGATAGATGGTTCAATCGATAATTTCCCACAGGTCTGATCTGATTTTGATTGTTTTTCTGATTTCCTCATAGAAGTGAATATAAATCGATCAGAAAAATGATCGGAAAAACGATCTGAAAGTAAATCTGCCAAAAAAAAACCTCATTGTGTATTCCCAGCATAACACTGGTCAATGAAATTCAGAGACTTTAATGCTGAAGAGGCAGACTCTAGAGGAGTGATTCACTGTAAACATTTAATTGAATGCACATTAGTTGAAATGAATGGGGATTTGCTGCATATTATTAGAAGGCTTAAGTAAACCCTGCAAATTTTGAGGCTGGATTCACAGTGGTCAGTTGCAGGACACATACATTAAAATGTGTGTGAACTGCAATGGAGACTGGACTTGCATGCAGCAAGTTAGAATAATGTGATCAGTTACAATGCAGCACTGTGAAAAAACCCATAAAGTTTTATGGGTAGTGAGATGACATGGAGAATTATTCCGCAACTGATCACTGTGAACTGGGCCTTACTGCTCTTAGCTGCATACCTCCTTCAGTATATTTGCGCACGGTCTACACAGCAAGGCTCTCACTGTTCAATGGGTTATGTGCAAAAGATTCAAAAGTACAAAGTCACTTCAAATTAATTTGGAAACTGGGTCATAGAGCTAAAAAGTAGGTGATGGAATAAAACATGAGATGTTGTCCAATCCATATGAGGAATGCCACAAAGTTACATGAAAGTTGAGGACATTTGACATGTTATATTTATGACTACCACCAGAGGGCACACAATGACTAAAGAATAAAAGAGCGTTTAGGAAAAACCTTCCCGGCATTGTGAGGATGCAACTGACATACAAATGAGAATATGTAAGTGAACTGTACTGGCCCTGACCCTGCACCTGGCAGACAGCTCAGTTCCATGTCATCCTGTGCTGTGAATAATTGTGTACCTTCCTGGCATATTGCTCAATACAGGCCACTATATAAAAGCGGGAGAAGTGCAGCATGCAGGACTAGCATGACCTACAATAGTGTACAGCTAAGGACAGCACCTGGGCCTTCTGCCAAATTGAGGAGTATTGTAGCTGATATGTTTTATGTCCTCTGAGTAACTGGGATTATCCAGGCATCTTTCCAGCTGAGACATCCAAGACACAGGAGGGCCGCCTACATAATAAAATTCCAGATACTTGTGGCTCTGCACCTTACTGATCAGTATTTCATTTAAATGGTAATTGATTAGGCAGCTGTGTGACACCTCATCTGCATCTTCTACCTGGAAGGGGTTATAGAAAATGCATAAGTCATACAGAGCAGACTGTCTAGAGCTTGCACTTTCACAATATATCTGTCCCATGAGGCTTATATGAGAGTTGTCCTTCCTCATTTTCTATACTGTCTTCTCCTGCCATGAAATTTGTATGCATTTTCAAGAAAACAATCTATTTGAACTTCCCAGGGGAGATTTAATAATTCTGTAGCATAATTCTCATTGGTAATCTAGCACAACTATACTCGAGAATCAGGAATCACATATCCATCCCTCCCACTCATTGTGCCATACAAGGAAGTTCCCTGGCCTACACCACTTTTTTCCTTAAAGCCAAAGCCCCAACACCTTCATTAAAATGTACCCTTACTTACCTATGAGGCCATCCGCTTCCTGGCTGGCATAACTTCTTACACTCCTAAGAGAACTGCAATGCTTAGCCTGGCACCAATCTCAGTGCCTGCTTTTTGGATGCCACCTTCCTCCTTTGGGTCATTACTCCTCCCTCCTTTCTACAACCTAAAACTCCCACAAGCCCCACACTGGATTCCACAAAGTTGATTGGCCCCATTTGATCCCATGACAAGTTAAGGGAAGGGGGAGGGTGTTTAGCAGTTGTAACAGCAATGGATTGGTCCAATACAGTGAAAGGGAGATTCCCCCCTCCTGAAAGGCAAGAGAGACGGAGGCACGGGGATGCAAAGGCAACCAGTCTCTAGAAGACTTTGGGACGCCAGGTGAAAATGTTCACATATCATTAAGTCTTTATGAAAGGATGGGGTGTACTTATTTACTAGGCAGGGAACCCCAACAAGATGGCCAAAAGAGATCCATCTGCTTTGAAGGTAGGCTCATTTCTGTCTAGATTGTCATCTCTAAAGCATCACGGATATTTTCT
Organism: Hyperolius riggenbachi; assembly: GCF_040937935.1. NCBI lineage: Eukaryota > Metazoa > Chordata > Amphibia > Anura > Hyperoliidae > Hyperolius > Hyperolius riggenbachi. The sequence continues at coordinate 256,783,399 of NC_090650.1, forward strand.
GTGGACTGCAGGCTACTCAAGGATACTACAAAAAAACAAATGCTTTGCCAGATAAAAGTTCAGCTTAATGTGTGCAGACAAAGCATAGGATTGTGGTGCAACCTTAATGGTAACTCTCACACTGCTGTTATGTGGTTTGTAAGCCAGGGAACACTGCTCCCAAAACCTTCAGAGAAAAGAATCTTTTTCCCTACCTGATTCCCCTTGTCTGTTTATCACATGCAAGCCTCAGATTAGGTCACACTGTACAGCTGAAATGACAGTGTTTCACTAGCAGGAAACAATTACATTGCCAGAGGTAGTAATTTACCAAACGAGTCATCCTCACAGGTTCCTGAATGCATGCAACATTGCAGCAGTTAGCAGAATCACCATCTGCCAAGGTTTCTCTCTGATTAGTGGACTACAACCAAACTACTGTATTATTTATTAAACCAAAACTCATAAAAACACCTCAAACAAAAAAAAAAAAAAAAGAACTGCAAGTTTATAAACGAATGAAAAATAAACAATGCATTGCTGCTAGCAACCGCCTAGCTCTCCAGTTATTATTCACACCAAAAAAATGTCAGTTTTCAATGGGTTATTTTATACTGCACACTCTTCTGTCCTACAGGTTTTTATACGATCAGCCAGTGCATGTACCGTATTTGCTATAGCACAGCAGCCTTCTCTGGCACAAGCATATGGTACTGTTGAGACCATTAGCATTAATAGGAGACAAGGCTCCATGCTTCACAAGAGCTGTATTAACTTCAGGGATTATCACGTTCCCTCACTGGGAATATTTACCAGACAACAGCAGCCATTCAGGGGGTTTCACGTCTAGATAGGATCTTATTATATGATGCAACAACAGCCAAATTACCTGTAATGAATTAAAGAAAACGTCCAATTCTCTCTTCCAATAATGAAATAAGAATATACATGCTATGGTTTATGGGCTACTAAACTGTATTGCTTTTGTAATACAGGTAGTTATTTAGGTTAGAATCAGTTTTTGGCTTAAAGTGGATCCGAGATTAACTTTTACTCATTGCATAATTGTGTTCCTTTCCTATTATTTATAGGGCATTCATCAAGCCAAATACTTTTTTGTTTTGTTTTAAAACTCTAATTCCCTATAAACTAAACAAGCCATGCCCACAGGTTTTCAGAGAGCCTTGGCAGTAGCAAGGGCTCATGGGAGCTCAGTCTGGGCAGGAGGAGGAGGAGGGGGAGGTATTGCTAGCCAGAGATTTCAAATGCAGAGGGGAGGAGGGAGAAGGAGGGGGATTAGGTTTTTTTCACAGGCTAAGTGCTGAAGAAGCAGATAAGCCTAACTGTGTGTAATGTTTACAAACAACATGGCTGCTGTCATTGTATCACAAGAAGAAATAATCATATTACATTGAAGCTGTTTGCAGCTACATTTGCTCTGTAAACTATCTAAACTTTAGATAAGATATATAGACAAGTTACTTGTTATAGTTAAGGTTTTCATCTCGGATCCGCTGTAAGTAGTTGCGTACCACACCTGCAGCAACCGTGCATCTAGGGGAGTCTAAATACCGGATACAAATACTTGTTCTGGATTAGTGACTCCAAAAGTATTATACTTCACCCTCCCAGAGGGTTGTTTTGTAATTGTTGGTAAAGGTAAATAGAGGATGATGCCATTACTGACAGCATTTTTCATGTTTGATGAAGCTGTTGCAGAGAAGCTTCCTTTGGAAAAGTTAGTCACATGACTCACGGCTGTTTGAAACCAAAAGAGCTTTCAGGGCTATTGCCCACTAGAGTGATTTTAGCCACGCTTGCATTCCAAAATCCCTAGGCTAATGAAATTCAGTGGGGCAAATTAACAGGAGTCAGTAGGGAAAATGCAATAGTGGATCCTGCAGCATTTTTGACGTGATCAAGCTCCAATTCAAAGTACAGCAGCTCTGCAAAATCGCTGATGAATTGCTGTTTGATTTTGCAGCAACTTTGTGCGCCACAACTGTAGATGAATAAACGTTTACCTATATGCCGGGACCATGTGCAGCGGTCTTCGGCACGTTGCCCCTCCCCCTTGCACAGAAGCAAGGACATGTGCAAGGGGCCCTTGTGGTGCTTAAGAAGCTGGCACACAAGGGACCGGCATGTATGTAACTTTATTACAAAAGAATGCAAATCGTAAGGACGGTACACACTGGCAAACCGTGCCGCAAATCGTGGGACAAAAACTGTAAACAAAGCGCTTGCACTTTAGGAAAGAGCTTTTCTAATCACCAGCGCTTTTAGGACTATTTCACACCAAGAGGGCTTTTTAGCATTTTTTCAATTGTTCGTGTTTAGAAAACCTCAATGTGTTCCTACGGGTTATTTCACGTTGGGGCGATTCGATTTTGTGAAAAATCACAAAAAGCCCTGCATGCGATAATGTCTATATGAACAGTGCAATCAATTCTTATACAACAAAAGCTTTTTCACACTTTAATACATTCAAATACAATTTAGCTCTACTAAAATCAACGTTTTTCCAAAGCCTGTAAAAATGACGTTTTGTAAGTATGATGAATTACAATAGTCAGACTGTGCAGTGGCCAATGTTATTCAGAATCAGTTGTATGATTTGCAACCATTAACCATTCCAAAAGGGTTTCTATCAGGAATCGGTAAATAGTAGTTTGCTGCCAGTTAATGGATAAAGGTGCCCATACACTCGTCAGATTGGCAACAGATAGATAAGAAATGCATCTGATGATCTATCTGATGCGTTTTTAGAACATTTTTTACCAGGATAGAATTCCAATAGATTTCAGTTTGAAATCTATTGAAATTCGATCTGATGGCATTTTTTTGCCATCAGATTTCCATTAAGGCCAATGCAAACTGATAAGCAATCTCATCAGATCGACCTAAATTTTCCACCCTGCAAGTTCGATGGAAATCCATCGAAATCGATCGAAATCGGCCGTCGATCGGTCGATTGGCCAACCGATTTGCAATCGATTGATCGATCGATCGATCGGCCAGAAAATCGGCTGAGTGTATGGGCTGCTTTAGTGTAGCTGTTGAAAATGAATAAGAAATCCTCCTGCACTATGCAGCTATTTACTCTTGCAGATAGGTAGTGGGTTTTGGACTGTCTTTTGGCAACAGAACTGTTAACATGGTTGCAAGTTGCAAAGTGCAGCTTGAGCTTTCTTTCAGTTTTGGGAATTCTTCTCTGACTGTAGATTGAAATTTAAAGATACAGTAGCAAGAAAAAGTATGTGAACTCTTTGGAATCATATGGATTTCTGCACAGATTGGTCATAAAACGTGATCTGATCTTCATCTACAGTGCTACCCATAATTATTCATACCCCTGGCAATTATTATAGGGAAAAAAAACATTTCTCAGCTTTTATTTACATTTGAGCAAAAAGTGTCCTGTCCAACATTATTCATACCCTTCTCAATAATCAATAGAAAAGGCTTTATTGGCTATTACAGCAATCAAACACTTCCTATAATTGCAGACCAGCTTTTTGTATGTCTCCACAGGTATTTTTGCCCATTCATCTTTAGCAATAAGCTATAAACTTTTCAGATTGGAGGGTCTTCTTGCCATCACCCTGATCTTTAGCTCCCTCCACAGATTCTCAATTGGATTCAAGTCAGGACTCTGGCCACTCCACTCCAAAACATTAATAATGTTGTCTGCTAACCATTTCTTCACCACTTTTGCTGGGTGTTTTGGGTTATTGTAAAGCTGAAATGTCCAGTGGTGCCCAAGGCCAAGTTTATCTGCAGACTGCCTGATGTTGTTGTTGAGAATCCTCATGTATTGCTTTTTTTTCTCATGGTACCATTTACTGTGATTAGGTTCCCTGGTCCATTGGCTGAAAAACACCCCCAAAGCATTAGGTTCCCACCACCATGTTTGACAGTGTGGATGGTGTTATTTGGGTTGAAAGCTTTTTCTTTTTTTACGCCAAATTAAGGAAACATCATTATGACCAAACAATGCAATTACTGTTTTATCTGACCATAATTCAGAAGATCAGAAGTCTTCTTTGTCCAGATGAGCATTTGCAAAGGCCAAGCAAGCTTTTGTGTGCCTTATCTGGAGAAGTGGCGTCCTCCTTGGTCTGCATCCGTGGAACCCAGCAGTGTGCAGTGTCAGTTGGATTGTCTGCCTTGAGACATTGCCACCAGCAGAGCCCAGATTCACCAGGATGGCCTTGGTGGTGATCCTTGGATTCTTTTTCACCTCTCTCACTATCCTCCTGGCCAGCACAGGTGTCGCTTTTGGCTTCTGACCACATCCTCTGAGATTTTCCACATTGCGGAACATCTTGTGTTTTTTAATAATACTTTGCACTGTAGTCACTGGAACATGAAAATACTTAAAATGGCCTTGTAGCATTTTCCTGACTTGTGAGCAGCCACAATGCTCAGCCGCAGGTCCTCACTGAGCTCCTTTGTCTTAGCCATGACTGTCCACAAACCAACTGCAGAGAGCTGCTGTTTTGTACCTGTTGAGTTGATTAAAAAAAGCTGTTCCCAATTAACTAGGGTAATAAGAATGCTTTAGAGCAGCTTAAACTATTTGGAATGGTATAGAACTTTGTATTTTCCCAGAGACTGACAGTTTGTGAAGGGTATGAATAATTTTGGACTGGACACTTTTTGCTCAAATGTAATTAAAAGTTGAGAATTTTTTCCCCACAATAATGCCTCTTGTACATCTTCTTTATCTTTTGGGAGACACCTATGTCATTTCCCATCAAAAAATGACTTGCTGGTTGAATAAAAGTAACTTTAAGTCAAAATTTGCCAGAGGTATGAATATGGGCAGCACTGTAATGCTGGGCATACACGGGCCTATTAGCTGTCGGATCGACTTCTTATCACCCGCTCGATTCGCCGCTATTGTCAGTTTGCGGGGATCGAGCGCGGAATCAATCCCTGTGGTGATCTGACACGTCGGATATTATCAATCGAACCATCAGGCTCGATTGATAATCCTCCCCTCGATGTCGTGTATGCCCAGCATAAGTCTCAACAATAGACAATTACGGTCTGCTTAAACAGAAGAAAATTTGCCTTCTGGAGTGGCCCAGTCAGAGTCCTGACCTCAACTCGATTGAGATGCTGTGGCATTACCTCAAGAAAGCGATTCACACCAGACATCTCAAGCATATTGCTAAACTGAAACAGTTCTATAAAAAGGAATTGTTAAAGAGTAACTGTCGGGCATAACATCAAAAATCAATTCTTTATTTTTATCTGGTAAACAAGTAAAAAGGATGCTAATCAAGCAATCCAAAAGTTAAAATCACTATTACTTTTCTTGTTGATAAATTATCATTCCCCAGTTTACATGACTTATTTGCTACACAGAAAATTTGGTACACAAAAGAGAAGTTGCAGGGCATGCTGGGTTGTCTTTTTTTGCTTCTCTAGTTCCCCTCAGACTTAACTAATGCAGCCTGATTGGCTGAAGCCTCTTTCCCTCCTGTTTTCCCCTCCCACACCTCTGTTCCTCTCTGATTGGCCAAAATTTCTCAGACTGAAACAATGCACTTTCTGTAGTGAAGGGCGGGCAAATCAGGCAGAGGAGACTAACGGTGGATATTACATCACGACTGGCTTCAAAATGCCACAGTAAATATGGAAACTGTCTAGAATAGCATTCTCTATCTTTCCTGTATAAAATTCACAGGAATCATAACGTGGACAGTGCAATACATATGTTATGTAAGTAGAGCAAGTATTTATCTACTTATATATTATTTTTTTTTTTCCTGAGATAGTATGACTGACAGCTCTTCTTTAAGAATTACTCCTGACCGTTGTGCATGTCGGATCTGCAACTACAGGAAATATTTGGTTGAAGTTATCGCTGCCAAAGGTTCAACCAGTTATTAAATACAAGGGTTCACATACTTTTTCCACCTGCACGGTGAATTTTTACATGGTGTGTTCAATAAAAACATGGAAACATTTAATTATTTGTGTGGTATTAGTTTAAGCAGACTGTGATGGTCTATTGTTGTGACTTAGATGAAGATCAGATCACATTTTATGACTACTGTAATTTGTGCAGAAATCCATATAATTCACATCCACATACTTTTTCTTGCTACTAAATTTGTAATAGTGTCACAGTACAACAAGACTTGTAGAGCACCAATCTATTTTTATGGCAAGTTTTTACCATAAGTAGACTTCACCTTTAAAGAGAACCAGAGCTAAAGTTAAGAAAATATTATATACATACCTGGGGCTTCCTCCAGCCCCATACGCGCTGATCGATCCCATGCCGCCATCCACCGCTGCCCGCATGTACAAGAACCGGCTTCCCGCGGTTCCGTCAGTCGGAGCCAGTCTAGCGTAGCAGCAGTGCGCTCTTTGCGTATCTCTGCAGCAGCCGCTGGAGAGATACGTAGAGGGCGCACTTCTCCAGCGTAGCACGGCTCCAATGACGTCAGTGACAGGAGCCGGTTCTATGGTGGCGTGGGATCGATCAGCGCGTATGGGGCTGGAGGAAGCCCCAGGTATGTATAGAATCTTTTCTTTACTTCAGCTCTGGTTCCCTTTAAAGATGAGCTGATCTGTCAAAACAGATGCAAAGGAACACAAGCAAACACAGAGCAGCCACCCTGAGGAATTAATCAAGTCTCGGCTACACTACTTCTGCTCCGTCATCTCTGCACTCACCTTCATAAACAGCCTATTTACTGTTATCATTTTTCAGTTCTTAAGAAAACATTATAAAGGATAGATGATCACTAACCTGACATTTGCCAATACATGGTGAACACTTCTTATAAACTATTCTTACATTGAGATGTTTATCCATTATTTATCTTAGTGCCCTGTATGCCAGAATGAAGTTGTGCTCACAAAAAGTGCTAAATGTCTAGCGCTTCTAAAGACAGAACTCTCCGCTTTGCTTTACTTAAAGTGTCTGATTCCTAGGCGTCGCTCTCTCAATGGGGTGTAGCAAACAAGTAATCTAAAACAGATGGACAGAGCGCTTCACAGTGTAATGCTGGGAATACACGGTTCGTTTTTGCCTTCGTTTAAACCTTCGATTCGTTCGGTAAACGAATCGAGTGTTGAAAACGTATGTGAAAATAGTCATAATCTCATTATAGTTTCGATTAATAGACCCCAAAAACGAACGACTAGTGATCGAACATGTTTGATATTATCTCTCTTTATCCATCTAATCGAGCCATTGGTAGGCTTGATGGCTGTTCAGATCGATTATATATTCGTTTATGCTAGTCCGTCCCTGTAAAAAGGGATTTTCGTTTCGTTTCTTTGCAGCCTTCGATCATTGGAAAAACGAAACCATCAGAATTGGAAAAAAAAACGAAACCGTGGGTGGTGATATTAACCGTATGACTGATTATTTCGGGATCGAAAAGGACAAAAGGCACAATCGAAACGAAGGTTTAAACGAAGGCAAAAACGAACCGTGTATTCCCAGCATAAAACCATATAACACGTTTAATATGCGCAAGTGCAAATGTACTTACAAGATAAAATGTAAAATATCGCATGTAAAGACAGCAAGTGGGCACGTCCTCCCTTTGGTGGTGTGGACACCGCTAAGACTGTGCACAGCAGCAGAGCGTTCGTTCTCTGGGAAGGGTCCTCTCACTGATGGGGGGCGTGTCTCCTGTCGTATCGTGCCTCTAGCGTGATGACGCGTTTCGGCATCCCTGCCTTCGTCGGATCACGCTAGGGCACTGGGCATGGTGGTCTTTAAAACCACCGTGCCCAGTGCCCTAGCATGATCCGACGAAGGCAGGGATGCCGAAACGCGTCATCAAGCTAGAGGCACGATACGACAGGAGACACGCCCCCCATCAGTGAAAGGACCCTTCCCAGAGAACGGACGCTCTGCTGCTGGCCACAGTCTTAGCGGTGTCCACACCACCAAAGGGAGGACGTGCCCACTTGCTGTCTTTACATGCGATCTTTTACATTTTATCTTGTAAGTACATTTGCACTTGCGCATATTAAACGTGTTATATGGTTTTACACTATGGAGCGCTCTGTCCATCTGTTTTAGATTACTTGTTCCCTGTATGCCAGAAGCTGTGTAGTGTGGCAAGGCTGTCACTGTTTGGAGTGGTGACTCAGGAGAACACATGCTCTGTAACACACTCCCAGTTTCAAAACCTGCATTACAGTAACCTAAGCTTCCCACTTCAACAATGACTGGAGCACATGGCGGGCCTGAATGACTGACGTGCCACCATGTAACAGCCACACTATGAATGCTGTAAACACAAGTAAGGCCCAGGTCACACTGCACGGAGGAAAAACTGATCCGTGGAAAAACTCATCCATGGAAAAGATCGGTTTTTAAAAGGCATCAGTTTTTTATCGGTGACCCTTGGTCCAGGTAGTGCACGTTCAATGCGACACGTCCATCACTCTGGATTTATCGCCGCCTCCCCAAACTTGCAGGCCATTCAGCAGAACGTGCCAAATGCAACCATTCTAATGGAGTAATGTGAATAGATCCTATTAATTAACACAGGTTCCGTTCACCTCCTTTAGGATCCGGTCCGCTTAGTTCTGCTAAATGGACTTTTTTTATGCCAGTGTGAGCCGGACCTTAGGATACAGAAAAGGAACATGAATCTGTAACATGAATTATGGGGAAATGTTAGGCTAGGTTCATACTACGCTGGATGCACAAATGTCCTGAGCGGATACGCTGTTCCCTGTCGCAGTGCCCGGCAAGATGCTTAAACCACAGTTGTACATCCGGCCCACAACTGCCAATACCACTATTCTGGCCCTCCGTCGAATCCTCCGTGCTGCTGACACCACTGCTGGGCTCAGGAACAAGTGCCGGTAAGCTCAGAGCCCTGGCAGAAGCATACAGCTACCATTGGTCAGGGCAATGGGAATCCTACCTAGCAACAGGGAAGATTCTCAATGGTCCACGTCTGAACTAATGAGAATCCTGGTGCTATGGAGGATTCCATTTGGTCTTTTGCAAACCAATGATAGCCCTATGGTTCTGTCAGGACTCAAATACTGATGGTTTTCCCGGAGCCCAGCAGCGGTCAGTGTGCAGGAGACCTGACTGGCAACCAAAGACACAGAAGACAGGTGACTAGACTGGAGGGGGAAAACAGCCTAGTGAGAAGACACTGTTTGCTCCCATAGGTCTGCACATACTCCATGAGCATTCGCAGCATGTGCGGGCTCTCGAAAAATTGTGCCGGTCATGCATTCGTGCTCCCGCCCTGATTTACAAGGCAAGTGTAAACGGATCCCTTAACATAGAATCTGCTTACACACGCACTTCCACCCTGCTGAGTCTTTTTGTGCCTAGTGTGAACTGGCCCTAAGAACATGCTCTTAGATTTTTATTGTCCATGTCTCTTCTGTGTCACTTTCTGTCTTGGTGAAACCAAGTGTTTTGCTGTGAGATGACATTACAATTTTCCCTCTCAACATCGTTCTCCATATTCTCCTCTGAAAGTATCTGGTGAAGGCTTACTGAAAATCTAGGGGATAATCCATGAGAGTACATGGCAAATGCTCTTCAAAGAGAGGGGATAACAAATCTAGCTAACAGCAATGCCTTGGGTGTTGCCAGGACAGGAACAGAGGGGAATTTAATATAAAAAAAACTGACAGAGCATCTAACTCTTCCCCACCATCTAATACGTTATTTGGATTTAAACTATAGAATGAAATGTAGCAGCAGGAGACATTACAATAATATATAGGGCACATGTTAAGAGTTGGGGTATCGTAAAATGCACAGGGGCACTCCGCAACATTTTTTATGCTAGATACACACACCTTACAATTTATGGCAGATTTACCGGTACCTGCCAGATTGATTATTTCCAACATGTCCGAACTGAATTTCGATACATTTTTCGATCTATTTCCATAGAAGTGAATGGAAATCGATCGGAAAAACAATCGAAAAATGTATCAAAATACCGATCGGACATGTTGGAAATAATCGATCTGGCAGGTAAATCTGCCACAAAATTGTATGGTGTGTACCAAGCATAAGGCAGACCAGCCTAAGAAGGATGAGTACAGTGAAAGGGCTGTGATCACTGAACACCAGAAACCTGCATAAATAAACACATTTATTTTAAACAGTAGGCTCAAGAGTGGATCAAGGGAAAGTAGAAATTAGCAACTGATAAGAGAAGAAAGCCACTGCAGTACAGAGGAACTATACTCCGATTTACTACATGCTAAATGGCCCATGCATATGAAGAAGAAAGGTGGGACATGTTACAATCCACCCCAAGAGAAAATTACTTCAGCAAAATTGGTTTGAAATCCAACTCCAATCAAGACTTGTTTTGGATAGAATAGAAAAGGATTACAATGCATTGCAGGGGACAGTGGCGTAGCTAAGGAGCTGTGGGCCCCGGTGCAAGTTTTACATTGGGGCCCCCCAAGCACTCTATATATAACAATTAATATGGCACACCAAGACCTGCCAATGGCAACTACAGTGTCAGAGGTGCAAGAAGTGGATGGGGAACAGTTTGTTATTGATTACCACTATTCAAAATATCTGTAGAAGTGATTATTATGAGCACAGGACCAATAGAGAGCTAATACTGTAGTTGAGGCAGGGCCCTTCGGCGCCCCTCTGGCCCAAGGGCCCCGATGCGGTGGCTACCTCTGCAACCCCTATTGCTACGCCCCTGGCAGGGGAGGATTGCTGTATCTGTGCAAGCAGGAGGGAATCATCCTTTCCTGTCCAGGATATGGGATAGATTCATTCTGCACAGATAGCAATTAAAGGGAATCTGAAGTGAAAATAAACTTATATTGTATGCGTAGAACAGCTAATGCTGGGAATACGCAATGAGTTTTTTTTCGGCAGATTTACTGTCCGATAAATTTTCTGATTGTTTCTTGTGATCGATTTCGATTCACTTCTATTAGAAAATTGATCAGAAAAACGATCAAAATCAGATCAGACCTGTTGGAAATTATCTATAGAGCCATCTATCTGCCGAAAAAACTCATGGTGTATTACCAGCATAAAAAATAGAACATTAGTAGCAGAGATATGAGTCTCATATTGTTTCCAATACAGGAAGAGTTAAGAAACTTCACTTGTTATCTATGCAAAACAAGCTTCTAGATCTCTCTGACTAATTTAGTCAGAGAGCAAAGTGCTTTTTTTTCTGAAGTACTTATACAACAAAGAAACCGTGAGGCCCAGTGCACACCAAAAACCTCTAGCAGGTTTGCAAAATGCTAGAGGTTTTTGAAGCAGATTTCAGAGCGATTCTAGGCAGGTTTTCTATACATGCCTAGCGTTTTTGTGTAGCAGATAACAAATATTGTTACAGTAAAAGCTGTTACTGAACAGTTTCTGTAACAAAAACGCCTGGAAAACCACTCTGATCTAGCGTTTTTCAGAGTGGTTTTCCACTTTCCTATAGTCTAACATCGAGGCAGAAACGCCTCAGAAATCTAAAAAATGCTACAGCCCCCGAGTTTGCGAACCGCTCTGGTGTGCACCAGCCCATTGACTTTCATTAGCCAAGCGTTTTTCCCCCTGCAAGCGTTTTAAAAAACGCTTCAGAACCGCTCTGGTGTGCACCAGCCCTGAAAGACAACTTCAGATAAGATTTTACTGCAGGGGAGGTCAAAGGGTCATTAGCTCTGCTTTGTAAAGTTTAAAATGCAGCGTGGTGTAGTTTGTAAACTGCAAGTATTAGAGAATGATGCAATATTATATTTAAAAAAAAGCTATATAACTGAAAATTAAAATATGAGACTCTTTTCCTTGCTACTAATGTTTTATTAATTAACTGTACTACAGATACAATTCATTATATCATGTTTGTTTTTGTTTTTTTGCATCAGTATCACTTTAAAAAAAAAAAGTATGCTTTTTAAAGTTTGAGCCACTAGTGCCCTCACTTCCTGTGTTTGTGATACCATGGGCTTACACTAGAGCAAAGCCACACTTGAGGGGCATTCTCCCCAGCTGAGATGCAGGTGTTTTCTAACACTTCATAGCTATACAAAAATGATTAATAAATAAAAAACTAATGAATAAGCATAATAAAAAAACAAGCAAACAAACAAAAAAAACCCAAATGGCTGCAGCTGGGCCTACAGAATTGTTTACTTGGGTTATTACCTGATCACAGTAGGTGTGATTTCTGCACAGAAAAAAACACTCAGACTTCCAACAGCATGAGAAGAAAACATCCCGATGATTGAGAATACAACGGAGAATTTATTTTTCACAGTTTCACTCATGCCTATAGCAAAACAAAAATATTTAACAATCAATTCAAACGTTGTTATTAATGCAATTCTTAAACCGAAATTTCACTTTATAACAAGCGATTTTCACAAAAACATGAAACATTTGCCCTGATAAGTATTATTTAGCAAGATTTGAAATGTTCTCCAACTATAAACTTCTGTCTCTGAGAGATCACTAAAGGAGAATGAGATTAGGGGGAGATTATTATTATTATTATTTATTAGATTTATATAGCGCCAACATATTACGCAGCGCTGTACAATAAATAGGCTTACAGACAATGATAACAGGGTTGACAGAACAATACAGGTAACGGACCATAGATACAACAATACAGGTAATAGCAATAAGATACACAACACAATGCAGATAATAGTACAATGCCAGATCATAAACTGGAATGGTAGTGGTAAAAAATTACCAGTTCCAAATTCTGGGTAAAGTGCACACAGTCAAGTATGATACACAAGGGAAGAGGGCCCTGCCAAAGGCTTACAATCTAGAGGGAGGGGCTGGTGACACAAAAGGAGGGGGTGCATCAAGAAGTTATTGGCAGAAAGGATTAGGGTAGTGTCGAGTTGATGTAGGCCTCCTTGAAGAAGTGAGTTTTGAGTGCTTTTTTGAAGGTGTTGAAGGTGGGAGCAAGCCTGATGGGCAGCGGGAGAGAGTTCCACAGGATAGGGGCAGCTCTAGTGAAGTCCTGCAGTCTGGCATGGGAGTGCGAGATGCGTGGGGTGGTTAAGAGGAGGTCGTTGGAGGAGCGAAGTGGGCGGCCAGGTGTATATCTGCTGACCAGGTCAGAGATGTAGGTTGGGCAGGACTTGTGTAAGGATTTGTATGCCAAACATAGGATCTTAAAGTTGATTCTGAAGTGAATTGGAAGCCAATGAAGGGATTTGCGTAGGGGAGTTGTGGAGACAGAGCGGTGGGAGGAGTAGATGAGTCTGGCTGCTGCGTTCATGATGGATTTTAGGGGGGCGATGCGGTTTTGAGGAAGGCCTGACAAGAGGGAGTTGCAGTAGTCCAGGCGGGAGATGATGAGGGCATGGACAAGGAGTTTGGTAGTGTCTGGGGTCAGGAAAGGCCGGATCTTGGAGATGTTGCGTAAGTGGAAATAGCAGGCTCTAGCTACGGTTTGGATGTGGGAGGTGAAGGAGAGGGCCGAGTCTAGGGTGACACCCAGGCAGCGGGCTTGTGTGGTTGGATGAATGATTGTGCCATTGACAGTGACATAGAGGTCAGTGGGGGGTGAAGCAGCACGGGGCGGGAAGATTAGGAGCTCAGTCTTATCCAGGTTTAGGAACCTGGCAGACATCCACGATGAAATAGCTGAGAGACCAGAGGATACCTTCTCCATGGTGGTGGTGGAGAGGTCAGTGGTATGGAGGTAAATCTGGGTGTCATCTGCATATAGGTGATAGTTGAAACCCAGAGAGGAGATGAGTTTTCCTATGGAGGTGGTGGGAGATCACTTAAAGGGACTCCGAGCAGTGCAGAAACTATGGAAAGATGCATATCATTTTAAAGCTCTCTTTCTCCTCTTCCCAATGATATATAAACCACCACCCTACGTCTTTTAGTTTTCGCTATTTTCGCGATTGAAATTGCCGCGACCGCGATTTCGATCGCGAAAATAGAGAAAACTAAAAGGTGTAGGGCAACGATTTAGGTGTCCTCAGAAAGAGGAGAAAGAGAGCTTTAAAATGATATCCATCAAGCCATAGTTATATTGTATTACACAGGGCGACACTTTCCCCAGTGTCAGCAGCTCCATTCTGCTGAATGCAGCTGCTGACTTTGACAAAAAGTCGCCCTGTGTAATACAATATAACTATGGCTTGATGGATATCATTTTAAAGCTCTCTTTCTCCTCTTTCTGACGACACTTACATCGTTGCCCTACGCCTTTTAGTTTTCTCTATTTTCGCGATCGAAATCGCGGCCGCGGCAATTTTAATCGCGAAAATAGCGAAAACTAAAAGGCGTAGGGTGGCGGTTTATATATCATTGGACAGAGGAGAAAGAGAGCTTTAAAATGATGTGCATCTTTCCATAGTTTCTGCACTGCTCGGAGTCCCTTTAAGGGCCTGTCTCCACTATAACTAGGCGAATCCACATAGAAAAAAACACCGATTCGCATGCGTATGAAATTTTGTGTGTGTTTGCAGGCTTTTTTTCATGCGCATTCACAAGCCTAAGCGATTTTCTTATTTTTAGTTTTGTTCCTGTCGTCATTCATCAGTATTGACCCACGAACACGCGTAAATGCATAAACCGTATGGAAAATTGTTAAAGAGGCGGCCATTTTTTTCACCTGCAGGGGGAAGTGAATTTTGACTGAAATTGAAATACATTGCTATGCGAATTCACAGGGGGAGTTAGGCGTCAGGTAGGTAGTGTGTGTGTGAGGGGGGGTGTCAGGTAGGTAGTTTGTGTAGGGGGGTCGGGTTTAGGGTTAGGCATCAGGTAGGTAGTTTAGGCAGGGCGGGGGGTTAAGGGTTAGGCATCTGGTAGGTAGTTTAAGTGGGAATGTTAGGGTTAGGTGAGCAGGATTCTGTGTGAGAGTGGCTTAGAAAAATATTGGTATTTAATACTGATATTTTACACTTTAATAGCAAAGTGTTGGTATTAAATACCGATTTTACTATCAACATTACAGGGCACTCTTTTTTTTGTTAGACTGTGAACGTGAAAATGATCTCCTCTGAGAAAACTTAGAACAAAAGATGAATTGGATTGGGCCCAATGTCTTTTATAGAGGGAAATGTATTGTAGGTCAAATGCTAGGACGTATACAGGGCACCATCAGCAGCAAGGCAGGCCTAAATCTCTGAAAAATTGACACCTACAGCTTTGCTTGGGAAAGCACATTACTAATTGGTGAGCTAAACAAATAATACCATTTACTAAGTTGTACGTCCCAAACTGCTTTTACAAAATAAAATAAATGAATGCAGGGTGCACACATGGCACTTAAATAGCCAAATATGCTGCACTTTCTAATAAGTGAACTCAGCACTCCCTGTGTACCTGGAGGCATTTTCTAGAACTGAAATATACAGGTCAATATCCTGTCAGCTTTCTTGGGAGAGTGGAAGCAGGCATGTGTCTGACATGTGAGTCAGTCTGCAGACATTGGCATTATGATCCCATGGAAGTGGCAACTCAGCATGCACAACACTCGCAGACTGGAGGCCCAGGTGCTGATTGCAAGTGATATTAAATATTTCTAGGCAATATAGCATATGAACCTGGTTCAAACATCTTAATTATTTTTTTATGTAATACTGAAGATGAAATTGATTTGTTATCTGCAGATCATGTCTGAAAGCCATTCCTTTCCAGTCTGTGCACAGATTACTGAATAGACCTGATGTGCAGAAAGTAAATGATAGATGCACAAGCAATCCTGTTACACACAGCAATGTGCAGTATAGAGCAGGGTCTGGAGAGAAAAGCTAAAGGCATGGTGGAAACTGTCACACAGCAGTTAGATCATTGCTGGTGTAAGTCTGCTGAATGCGGATGCAAAAGGAAGCACATGTAAAATGTAAACAGGCTAAAGAATGCAGGGGAAGGAGGGGGGATGTGTCATGTGACTTTAGGAGGAAGCAGTAATGTGCCTTAATTGCATTATAGCTCTGGGAAGGTGTGTAGGTGTAGGGTGTGTGTGTGTGTGTGTGTGCGCGTGTAGGTGTGTGTGTGTGTGTGTACTAACCGGTATGCCTGAGTGGATATCAGGGCCTGTTTTGGGGAGGGATGTTTTCCAGCTACAAAAAAAACCTCACAGAGCCTTCAGTGACGTCCTGTAGTTCCTACAGGCTTTCCAGGCGTTCATGCATGACTCCCCGTGTATCATGTGATAAGCTGGGAGCTATACACGGAGGACGCTGGAAAGCTGCTAGGCGCTATTGGTCGTCACTGGAGGCTCGGTATTTTATCCTGGATGAAGGGGAAGGTTTGTGCTTTCTCGGCCAGTTGCTCAAGCAGCTGGTAAGCACATGTACCCCCCATCAGGCGCTCCCCACCGGTGCTGGATACTGGGGAATCTGCTGGATAAGCTCACAGTGAATACCCAGATGACATTTGATATTTACACTGCTAAAGTAGAAAACCCTTTTTAAGTTGTTGTGCATGTAGTGTAGTGTAGATGTTAGAACTATGCTGTAAGAAAAGGAAGACATTCAGAAATAGCATCGTACCTGTATCAGGACGCTGAGTATATTTCCCAATCACTTATCACCAAAGGTGTCGATGCAAAGAAGAGGGGAAAGGGGAAAAAAAAGATTTATAATTTAACTGAATTTAATCACACCTTGCAATCATCTTAAAACAACTTTATACCTTGCATAGAATTTTAATTACATTCAGATTAAATATCTTTGACAGAAGTGACTCTCCTAATGAATCCCGAAGCCAAAGATAGAATGTAAATGGGATGGAAATCCACATGCAGAAGGGAAGAGGATCCTCTTGCTGTACACAGCCGTGAGTCATATCTAACAAGGGAATGTGCCGTTTATCCTCCAGAATGGAGTAGGCTTTTTATTATTAAAGATCATCATCATCCATAGCGGGATTCATACACTGCCATCTGTAAGACACATCTGAGAATAGTCACTTCCCCTGAGGCAGGAAGACTGAATCTGATCACCTGTGACACTTCTGTGCCATCCAATCAGTGCCCGTCACAAAACATACAGTGGGTGGGTGGTGGTGGTGGGGGGGGGGGGGGTATGGGGGGGAAGGAAGGAACCCACTTACAAAGAAATTAAACGTTTCTAATTTTTATGTTTAGAGTTTTATTTTAATTAAAAAAGACAGAATATCGACCAAAAATTCAGGAAAAAAAAAGCACATAAAAGAAGTTATAAACTGTTTTGCATGTAATTGAGTGAAATAAGTATTTTTAATCGTCTACAAGCCAAACAAAATTCAGGCTTATACATATTGGTTATGTGCCCATGTGGCACACAGATTACAATCAATCAATTACAAGTATTCCTGAGCTCAACTCATTATGTGCATAAAGCACACCTGTCCACAGAATCGGTTCCTTCCATTGCAACCTCTCCATAACCATGGGCAAGAACAAAGAGCTGTCATCCGGGACCGGCACAATCCTGGAATGGGCTTTAAGACCATTAGCAAGAAGATTGGTTAGAAGGTGAAAATTGCTGGTGCAACTATTGAGAAACAGAAGAAACATAAAATGACCATCATTCACCTTTGGTCTGGAGCGCTATGCATGATCTTGCCTCATGGGGTGTGCGCGATCATGAGAATTGGGTGGAATCAGCCCACAATTATATGAGAGGAGTTTGTTAATTATCTAAAGGTATCTGGAACCACAGTCACCAAGAACACCATTGGTAACACACTAAGCAATAACGGATTGAAATCTTACAGCACCCAGAAATCCTGCTGCTCAAGAAGGCACATACAAAGGCCTCAAGTTTGCTTAAAGCAAACCTAAACCGAAAAATAAAAGTCAAAATAAACATACACGTCATACTTACCTCCAGCATAGGCTCAACACACCATACAATCTTGGTTGTTCAATCTTACCACTTTCATGTAGTATAAGAGCTTATCCAATCAATCATTCAAGGTATTTTTAATCTGTTGGCTCTTATACTACATAGATTTGGTAAATCTGTACAACCAAGATTGTATGGTGTGTGTTGAGCCATAGTCTATTCATCAAACTCTCTCTCTCCTCTCGTGTCCTGTTTGTCCACTGTGATCCATGGAATTCTCCGTCCTTCATATAAAAAATTGTGACTCCGTAAGCACTCAATTAACCAGTAATATCGCTTGAGCCATAGGGAAACATGGGCATTACCTTGCACATCAGTTGTCCTTTCAGTTATAACTGACAACTGATATACTGAAAATGGGCCATAAGGTTTTCCCCTTCCAGAACTGGAAGGAATCATAGTTAACTCCTGAGGCAAGTACCCCCTAAGGGGACATTTTTTCCCTTCAGGTACACATTAAAGGACAACCGAGGTGACACGTGACATGAGGTAGACGTGTATGTATAGTGCCAAGCACACAAATAACTAGGCTGTGTACCTTATGTTCTTTCACTGCCTAAAAGAGTTAAACATCAGGTATGCAAGTGACAGTTTCTGTCCGGGTAGGACTGGGTCAGATTATATCATAACCCTCACTGATAAGTAATTACAGCCATAAAATACTTTCCCGTCAGCAAATGGCTTCTGAGAGCAGGAATGAGATAAAAAGGTTCAATAATTCATAGATTTGAGCTCTAGCATACTTCAGAGAAGGTGTCATTGAGCAGAGACAATGAACCAGTAAAAACTTAAAAACTAGATTTAAATATAAAATAAAACTGTGGGATATCTAAAAAAATTCATTTTTAGGAGAAAGAGGATAGATACAATTATTTTTCTCATCAGTTTATTTTCACCTCGGATGTCCTTTAACCCTCCTGGCAGTTTGCTAAAAAACCGCAAGGGGGCAGCAAATCAGTTTTAAAAAAAAATAAAAAATTCTTTTTCATGTAGCGAGACAAGGTCTCGCTACATGATAGCCGCTGCTTAGCGGCATCCCCCCAGCCCCTCCGATCGCGATCAGGAGATCCCGTTCAAAGAACGGGATCTCCTGGAGGGCTTCCCCCGTCGCCATGGCGACGTCAAAGGGGACTCTGATCCACCCCACAGCGCTGCCTGCCACTGATTGGCCAGGCAGCGCACGGGGTCTGGGGGGGGGGGGGTGGCCGCGGCGCGACGAATAGCGGCGGATCGACGGGTAGCGGCGGCGATCGCATTGCACACGCAGCTAGCAAAGTGCTAGCTGCGTGTAGCAAAAAAAAAAATTATGCAAATCGGCCCAGCGGGGCCTGAGCGGTGCCTTCCGGCGGCATAGCCTGTGCTCAGCACGGGCTTACCGCCAGGGAGGTTAAGGTTCTTGAGTGGACTAGCCAGTCTCCCAATTCTCAGTCCTATAGACAAATCTGTGAGGGAGCTGAAGCTTCACATTGTCAAGAAGCAGGCAAGAAACGTAAAGCATGTAGTTTCTGTAAAGAGGAGAGGACCAAACTACCTCCTGTGCAAAGCGGTGACCAAATACAAGAAACCTTTTACCATTGTGCTGGCCAACAAAGGTTTCTCCACCAAGTACTAAGTCATGTTTTGCTTGGGAATCAAAAACTTATTTCACTTAGTGACATATAAATCTATTTTATGTAATCTTTTTTTTCTAGATTCTTGGTTGAGATTTTGTCTCTCTCCATTACAATGAAACTACCATCATAATTACAAACTGTTCATTTCTTTGCAAGTGGACAAACTCACAAATTTAGCAAGGAATCAAATAATTTGTTCCCCACTGTATCTGTTTGAAGTTTAGAAATTCAAAATTATCCTGTAGACAGAATATAGGATATTTCAAGTAAGACAGCTGCTATTTGTCCTAGCAAGGGTCAAGGCGTGATTTTTTTTTTTTTTGTAAACACCTGATTTACCATAATATTAGTATATTGAAATTAGCTGCATATTGTGCTGTTAACTTTGTTTCAAATTGTGGTTTCACAATAAAAAAAAAGAATAATTAAAGCATTTTGTAAACATGTCACCACTAAACTATAGCTAAGCGGCCGGTCTCTTAACACTGGTAAAAACGTTTCCTAAAAAAAAAGTGAAATGCTGGCTACTGGCTACAGATGAGCTAAAGTTTGCCACAATGTAAAAAATAAACAGAACAGGGATGATCACAAGGGCAAAAAGCACTTCTGTTCCCAACAGAGCCCATTTTTTAGTCTTTCCCTGGCCAATCAGAGCAACGTCTCCTAGTCTTATCTATACTAAAGGTTACCAAAAGAAACTAAAAATAAGAATGATCTAAGTACCGTAATCTGGATTTGAAGCATATTTCATCTGTTACCTTATCTCCTTGGCACACAGTTGTGCAGAGGAGTTGAATTTTTCCTTGTAGCAAAATTTAGTTAGTTGCCAATATTGGCTGCAAAACTGCCCCAAGTCTGTTACAGGAGGGAGGGATTTTTCACAGAATTCACCAACAACTTGATAGTGCACACATCTGCCTATATAGTTTGATAGCACTATAGAAATCAATCAATAATAATAATTTGATAGAATGGCTGAGGTTTACTTCTGTATTGCATAGTCGTAAATTTAACAGATCTCAAATCTAAATACAGCATTTCCGCTGACAGACCTCTCATAATGTGCTGCCTAGGCAAAGAGTACTACCTGTAGGCCAACTCAGCAGTCTAAGTATTTAACTCTTTCCTCACCCTCCCCATGTGTTTATATAAATAAAGTCCTGTGTACAGCTCATCACCCTACTCTTCCTGCAGTAAGAAACCATTTCTCACAGCTCTTTCATTCAATCTTACTCATTCAATTCTGTATCACATGGTTGGAAAGAACGGGTGCCATTAATATGATACAGAAACCTGGCTTTCATGTCTAAGCAGTATGGTGAGCACTCTGTAATTTCATTTGTCACAAACCTGCATAAACACACAGCTTCTGGAAAGCACAATGCTTGTATGGCACTTCCATTACATATTTGGTTCACTTACAATTCAGAAGTCCTAGCTGAAGAAGAGACGCCAGAGCAGTTAAAATCATGAATAGAAGCAATCCTCCTCTTCTTCCTAAAAACCCAACAACGGGGCACATAGCCAGGCATGATGCCAATGTAATTCCAGCCATGGCAAAGTAGTTGGCATAGAAGTTATGCATGATGCTCATGCCCATGTTCACATCCGGGTCCATGAGACTTTTGGCGAAGCAGTGGTGTATGCCGTATCCAGTCAGCCTGAATGAGCCAATCAAAAACACTGTTCAAATATAAAACAGGCCACCATCTGTAAATACTGTGCATATTAAAGTGGACCAGAACTTCCTCTCTGCTCTAAATGATAAGCAACAGCATAATAACCTTTATAGAAAAAACATTTGTTACAGCTGATACAAATCCTGCAATAAATCTGCAGTGCGTCCACTTCCTGTTTTCATGGAGGCAGACATAGGGTTAACATCCTGGGTTTACAAATTAGCTGCTACATACTATACTGTAAATTGCGCAAAAGGTGGATCAGCGCATCACCAGGCCGCTTCCGAATGGCCTACAATCAGAGGTGCGCTGAGCCCCCCAGAAACCTCAAACGCACCTTGAACCCAAACAGAAGCTCTGCATATACACCAAAAGCAAGGCTGCTAAGTGGGAGCAGCTGACCAAAAATGAATTAAATTAGTACATGGCAAAGAAATGAACAGCGCTACTTCTGTTTGGGTTCAAGGTGCGTTTGCAGTTTCTGGGGGGGCTCAGCGCACCTCTGATTGTAGGCCATTCGGAAGTGGGCTGGTGATGCGCTGATCCACCTTTTGCGCAATTTTCGATTTTACTTGGTAGCGCGCCCAGGCTATGCATATGCATAGGTTAGGATTTAGTTAGTGTTAGGTCCCCTCCCATATGAGGATGACTTCTTCGCAGTGGGAGGGACGAGTACTTAAAGAGACTCTGAAGCGAGAATAAATCTCGCTTCAGAGCTCATAAATAGCAGGGGCACGTGTGCCCCTGCTAAAACGCCGCTATCCCGCGGCTAAACGGGGGTCCCTTCACCCCCAACCCACCCCCCGCAAAAGTGTGTCGTAAAAAGGTCGCAGAATTTCCCTTCCTGGAGGCAGGGCTAACGGCTGCAGCCCTGCCTCCAGTCGCGTCTGTCAGCGGCGCATCGCCGCCTCTCCCCCGCCCCTCTCAGTGAAGGAAGACTGAGAGGGGCGGGGGAGAGGCGGAGATACGCGCTGACAGACGCGCGTGGGGCAGGGCTGCGGCGGTTAGCCCTGCCCCAACCAGGAAGCGCTCCCCGGGTGTATCGAGGGGGATTTGGGGGTGAAGGGACCCCCGTTAAGCCGCGCTATAGCGGCGGTTTAGCAGGGGCACACGTGCCCCTGCTATTTATGAGGTCTGAAGCGAGATTTATTCTCGCTTCAGACTCTCTTTAACAAGTTGCATGCAAGCTGTTACAGGAAACCAACATCCTCCAGTGGTAGACAGGTCATGTGTATGCTAGGTGTGTATTTTATCCCACAAGTGGGGCTTGCACTCTCTTTCAGGTAGGCACTTATCTGTTTTTAAGTAGCGCTGTTCATTTCTTTGCCATGTACATACTATACTGTGATCAGTCTCAAGTTAGGCAGAATTAGGCTTAACTCTCTAAATACATACAGGTTGCACGTCTCTAGGTTTTTCTTCTGTACTGTGTAAGTGTACAGGTCCACTTTAAATCTAACATACATCTAAAGGACTGTTATTTTATATTTTCGTATACATTTAATTTTCCTAATCACAGAAATATATAGGAAAGCTGTGTTTTTTGTGGTATTTGGTAATACCAGTCAGGAATACAGTAGAATCCCTTTATAGTAAACTCCAAGGGACCAGGAAAAGTAGTTTATCAGCATTGGTCATACATTGTATATTTACTGTATATGGGTGCATTTGCTGGGACCTGAGGACTGAGTTTACCATTATCCAGATGTTCACTATATCAGAGCATACTATAGTCAGATTCTACTGTACATGATTAAATGTACAGTGTATACTTCCTGGAGATTTATTGATGGGTTCTTGCAGTGGGGCTAATGTGTGTTTATGTCAAACACTCCATCATTGATGAAGTCATACACCAGGGGGCTGGAGGCATGTAAATACTGCATGCAAGATTCAGCAGTTGTTACTGGGCCTCATACCCAACCTCATAAGACAAGTGTGGACAAATGGTTAGAAGTCTGAATATAGATCATGTGATTACCGGAACAAGACCCATAAGAGTTTCTATAATCACTCAATCCTAATACCAAGGAGGGAACATTGAGAAAACAAGCAATACAAATGACATGTAAGGGATAGAAGCGATAGATGCTGTACCACAGAGAATTTGTGATGCATTAGACATGTATTTCACTGATCGTTATCAACCAAACATATATCTTTCAGAAACTTACGAATTCACACAGAGAACAAGGACATTCTTCCACAAGTTCCTGGTCCCCGCCACTTTCACAATGCAAACTTTCTTTGGTTTACTTGCCAACTCTCTCTCTAATTCTGCAATAAAATCACATGGTTAGAAATGATATTATAATAATCTCTGATGTGAATAGGGGCATGCATCAACAAACACCAATTTTCAAAACACTCGTCAAAAGCATCATTTCAGAATTCGAACACCACAAGAAATCTTGCATACTGCATATTGCCAGTAGCTTCTTGCAACATTTAGCATGTGCCCCAAGCTCTTCTTTAAAATAAACCTGTCAATGGGAAATATCTCCAGCTAAATTATCACTATGACAACAGGTAAGTCCCTCCTAGCAGAACAAGAGTTCACATCCTGAACTTAGCTGCATCTTCCAAGAAGAGGGATCTTCCTTTCCCAGGCTGCTGTAAGAAAAAAAATCTACCCTGCCCAGAGTTAACTCTGTACTTGGTGATGGTCAGTGCTCCTTGCATCTTTGGCCACCAGCAATAGCCGGTACCTGAATTACGTGTTGTCTCTTATCAGGAGGAATAGCATAAATGCCACCCAGGAGTTTGCCTACAGCAGGGTGAGTAGTCTTTTGGCTTAGCCCTGTGCCGGAATTTGCCTGAGGCCATTTCAAATGTACGCATTTAGGGACGGTTCATATGTACTATTACCAGCAGCCATAGCGCTCATAGATCAATCCACTCATTCAAGTGGATGGGCAGCACCTGTACTGTCATTTTTCGCCGACTGCACGAACACCACATTCCAAACCCGATTTTTCCTACAATTTCAGTCGATGCTCAAAGCAACATGCTGTTTTCAAAGTTGCTTACTGCCATGTCTCTCTGACCCCCTGTGAGAGTGAAAAATGGCAGAAGCCACCAAACGCTTTCCAGCACCCCTGCAGAAAATGTGACCGACACGCTGGCAGAAGCGTGAACCAGCCCTTACTAGCACAGTAACGTGTAATTCTATTAAATGTAAAATAAATAAATATTGAAACAGGTCACGGCATCACCTATCTACAGCAATGACTCACCTGGCATAACTCTTTTATAGTCACTTTCCATGTTTACTCTGTTCCTGTGGATGATCTTCAGAATTTGCTTCTTAGAAGCATCAAACTGCATAGTAGCCATCAGCCACCTCAGGGACTCTGGAAAGATGCTTCAAGCAAAAAAGTAAAACCGTGTTATAGCAATTTTAATTTTTATTGAAAAATGAAATATACCTGAAGAAAGTGAATGTCCCCAAAAAACAAATCTAGCGCAAGTCAAGTCTAGTCATATACAAACATGTATGTCTCCACCTTTCTGACTAAGGTGTCCTCACAAATGCCTTGATGTTAAGCCTGGCATACAAATCAATCATTTTATGAAATCAACTGTAAATGGATTCTGAATTTTTCTTAAATTTATAAGGTATTGATAGCAAATGTCTAACTGAAAGAACCTTCAAACTTTCCATAACCAGGCCAAAACGCATCTGTACAGTTTGCCTTGTATAGCTTTGTCCTATGTTGTATAACCTTGTCACATCTGTCACATCCTTTGTATCAATTATTTATTGTCCAGTGCTGCAGAATAGGTTAACCTTTATAAATAAAATAAATAATAATAAATGGCACAAGCATCTGATGAGCTTTGGGTACTGAGTGATTCCCATTCAATCAAAATAGGAGCAGGAGTACAGACACTTCACTCACTGAAACTTTCTCCCACTGGGAATTTCTTCACTGCACAATCAACTGTACATGGATCTACATGTACATCTGTACAATACAGACAGAGTACTGCTCTGGCACAGTGTGAACCCAGCCCAAGCCCAGTGCAATGAGAAGTATTAGGGCTCGTTTACACTACACACAAGTCCAATTTTAATGTGATTTTACATGCAGCTCAGATTCCAATTTTTGATGCGATTAAAAAAAGTCCTACATGCTGCGTTTTTCTTCTTGAGTTGTTGGCATCCAGTGATTTGCAGTGAGAAAAGAAGCCTGCCAGTTTTAATCTGAAAGATGCTTTAAAATATCTTATGTCTTATCAGTGTAGAATTCCCCTTTGGTTAAAGAGCTGCTGTACTTACTACCAGTAGGATAGCATCAAGATGAAAGGGCAGATGATGACAGCTTGGAGGATCTGCCAGTCTCTGCACAGAGCTGCCAACCCTGGCAGAAGGAACTGTCCAGCCATTCCAATGAAACTGGCCACCATTGTGATCATGAATCTATGGCTGGGAGGACACAGCTCAATTCCTGGAAGACAAAAAGAAAAAAAAATGAAAGAAAAATGTAATTCAGCAATACTAGTGACTGTGCCAGTAGGTTGTAATATCACATATTAAATCACAGAAGGCTATGGGCATAGATTTTCAACTTTGAAAAGCAAGGTTTTAAAGCACATAAGCTAGGCTGTGGTTTCCCCGTCCGGATTTGCATATGGGGAAAGGCAGCAAATCACTCATAGTGGAAACAGACCCCAAGTCATTTACAATACTGTACACTAAAAATAAATTGTGCTTTTCTAACGAAGTATATATCAAGAAATGTGTTAGTAAAGCAGTGATCATTCTTCCTAGCTCACAGTAGCATATACATTGTATTTAAAACTCAGCTCCCATTTTTTTTATTGAATATAGTACATTTGCATTAATTAGCAGTGCACAGAGCACTCTTGCATTTCAGTACTTTTTCCAATAAATACATCTATAATAGCTGGCTGGCCACACACATATCTATCTATTGATCGATCTATCTCATCACTGTGTTTTAATGTCGTACTTTGAGTTTCATAAGACTATGCTGATCTGCAGTGCTGAACACAGAGTAGCTATTCCAGCTGCACAGGTAGGAAATAGAATGACAGCTGCTCTCATGCAGGGAACACCCACCCACTCTGCTGCCAGCACCGTGTCTGTTGGAGGAAACTGGGTCACACAACTGACTTTTCCAAAGGGAATTTCTCTGAACTGTTGCATCAAGTATAAAATCTGTGTGATGAATGCCATACCCCCCCCCCCCCCCCCCCCCATTTCACCTCTAACACATTAGCTTTAATGGCATTTTATATAGATATGGATGTCATTTTGAAGTAGATTTTCAATAGATTTGAGGTTTATTCTGACTCTAACTACTGTTAAAATGAACCAAGCACCATTTTTAGGACCCAAGGACATCTCAATAGCACGTTAAAAATGCATGCCAACAATGTGGCCCATTAATAAAAAAAAACTTCAATTGATTACCCTACTTTCAACACCTGCCTGACCGCAGAAATTTCAGCAGATAATGACTGATGTAATTATTTTATTGCACACATTAGCAGAGAGCAAATCAAACTTTCATTATCCAAAGAGTTTAGAGAAGCAACAGTTGCTATCTTGACACCTTCCCCTGGGTAAATAATGGGCAGCTAGAAGGGGGGGGGGGGCATGGCAGCGCCTACAGCTATTACAAACCAGGACAAGTTGCAGAAAAAAAGTGGCGCACGATTCCCTTTAAGAACACGTAGTGTGTATAAGCTTATTACTTTTCCATGCAGGCTGCTAACTCCGCTTTATCCTAAGGCATCACACCGCCTATAACTGTAGCGGACGTGCTGAACGTACCGGATTCTGTCTACAGCACAAACCTGTCTATACACGCCTATGCCAATCACTTTATGAAGTGATCCCTACAGATATAGAAACCTTGCTAAAGCAAATCTGTCAATAAAATGCATTGAGAAGAAATGCTCAGAAAGCGGCTTCTTCCCACTCAGAGCAGCGTACCCAAAATACTTTATGGCACATTAAAACTTAAAGGAATAGGCTTTTGATCAGTAACTCCATAAATGTTTAATAAAACAATACCCCGAATTGCATAATTAATTATCCTTATTGTAAATAACAGTTACATTTCAAAAAAAAATATCAAGAATCAGCAGTCAGAAGATGTCCCTGCGTGATTTTTACTGGAAAATTAAATGCGCGATGAAACTTTAATACGACATTACGGTTGTAAATGACAATCATATACATCATTTCCAATTGCAATCAATGAATAATTTGCATCAAAGCCTAAGAGTGCCAGAATCACACAGTAACCGGCTACGTAACAGAGCACATTATTCTGCAAGGCTCACTCCTTGCTCACTGCAGTAAAATGGAAAGCCTGCACTAAACTGCCTGCTATTTTAAAACCCTTTAAGATATAGCTGAACTGGGCCCTCAGATGTGTTTGTTTCATGAAATGTATCTCTGGGGAATGGAGGCCCGCTTTCATGTAGATCTCTGATCAAACAGCTATAGAGGGGCAAATGTGCCTAGAACAGTTCAAGCACTGCAGCAGAGCAAGCAGTAGACTTCACAGCAGGAGAGACTAGCAGCTGTCTGGCTTCTCTACCATATACTGGTATTTAGTCTGAGGAGGAATTATTTATCCAAGCAAAATAGACAAAATATTCCCTATTACATTAACCCTTACGAAATCATTGTACTTTGCAGAGACTGGACCAGTTCCTTGCCACTGCCTGTTGAAGGGAATATGAAGTGAAAATAAACTTAAGATAGAATGATTTGTATGTGTAGTACTTGCTAAGAAATAAAATATTATTAGCACAGATATGAGTCTTATATTGTTTCCAGTAAAGGAAGAGTTAAGAAACTTCAGTTGTTATCTTTGCAAAAGAGCATCTGTGAGCTCTGCAACTTTATAAAGTTGTGGACAGCACTGTCTTTTGAGGCACTTATCTCAACTGTCTCTCATTGTTTCTGCTTTGTTTATGGTTTTTCTGCAGAGAAAAGTTCAAAGGGCCAGTAGCCTGCTCTGTGAAATCATTTAAAATGCTGAGTATATTGTGGAAACTGCAATTATTAGAGAATGATGCAAAGTTATAAAAAAAAGCTATATATCTGAAAATAACACTATTTTCTTTTCTACTAATGTTCTATTAATTATCCGTACTACACAACCAATTCATTATATCATGAGTTTTTTTTCCGCTTCAGTGTCACTTTAAAACATGGAAGCATTAAAGGTAACTTACTACAGCACAATTGCAGTCATGTCTCTCTTTGGGGACATCCCATCAGGTGCATTAAAATATAGGAGAAACATCACTCTCTCTACCCTATTCCTTATTTGAACAAAATAAACTTAAATAACCAGCTGTTCATTCATCATTTAACAAACCACAATTAACCATAAAGTGTTACATACACTTGAATTAATCCAATATAGACACTATGGTGCTGGGCTTTTATCCCAACACGATGACTAGTGAG
This sequence comes from Hyperolius riggenbachi, assembly GCF_040937935.1. NCBI lineage: Eukaryota > Metazoa > Chordata > Amphibia > Anura > Hyperoliidae > Hyperolius > Hyperolius riggenbachi. The sequence goes on from NC_090650.1 coordinate 256,811,952, forward strand.
AATGCCTTATTTAAACCCCAATTCCAGTCAAAGCCTTTTAGTCCTGAGTAGAGAAGGGGTAAAACTGATGACACATTGTGTCTGAACTGGGAATGTTTTCCTTCACTTCCAGTCCCTGGAACCCTTTAGAGATTTAAACGTGGGAACAGTTTCCCAGAGTTTTGCCCACTTTATCTTTCCTCCCCCTCCCTTCAGACATGTCACTAAAGGTTCCCATTAACAGTAAAATATTTTCCTCAGATGCGATCATTCGATCAGATTTGCAGGATCGTAGAAGTAATTAGAAGGTATTTATCAAATTGTTCCCATAAACAGGTCAATTAAGGCACTTTTTCTGTTCAGACACATCTGTAAAATCCAACATTCCGACCAACAGATTTCTGCATTCCAATCATCCATAGAATCATACCACAAATATTGTACTGTCAATGGGCACTTAAAAGCTCAAATTGTCAGTTTCAGAGAGTTATTTGTCTCCCCCAATGGTGCGGCAATCTTTCCTCCACTAGCATTTCAAGTAAACAAAAATAAACACACAACAACAATTTCTAGGGTCAAAAAACAGGAATCCAAATGCTCTAAAACTCCCTCAGGTGTAGTCACTGGTGAAGGATCTGGTAAGCTAGGCCATCATGAACAGCAAGTTCAACAGAAGGGATCTGCACACCTCAGATGAGTTCGTAAAAGCGGGTTGTCTTTATTGCAAAAATCCACACACAAGACATACACATCCACAGGATCAAACTTCCGTGTTTCGGGCTCAAAGCGTGCCCTTACTCTTAGTTGACTAAGTCAAACTATGACTAAGGGCACACCTTGAGCCCGACATGCGTCAGTTTGATCCTGTGGCTGTGTATGTCTTAAGGGTGGATTTTTGCAATAAAGACATCCGGCTTTTACAAACTCATTTGAAGTGTGCGGATCCTTTCCTTGCCCAACAATTTCTAGGGATATGAAGGTTGCTACCCTGACCTGTTCTAGTCAAACAGAAAAGAAGGTTTGCCTGATACAGGACAGATTAGTTATACAATGATCTGGGATCTGTTAAAGATCACCATATACATAATGATCTGTGATCTATTACAGCAGGCTCTAACTGTTTTATAATAATTAGCTACTGTATTAGATTTCAGACAGGTAATTCTGATTTCATGACTAGAACTGCACTCCAAACAGCTCAGCTCCAAACAGCCCAACATCTAATTTTCTGTCTGTGTAACACCGAGGGTTCATACTGAGGCCCTGGTGTCACAATACAAGTGCGTGACAAGAGGAAGAACCTGACAGAGGTTCAACCCCTTCCCCAAAACAATTTTACAATGTTGTCTCAGGTCATCCCAAAAATATTCAGAAAAGTGAATTGGCTTTCCCCTAAATTACCATACATACAGTACATGATATAGACATAGGACTATGGTAGGGGTTAGATTGTGAGCCACTCTGAGGGACAGTTAAGTGACATGACAATATACTCTGTAGAGCGCTGCGGAAAATGACGGCAACATATTATTATTATTTCGTATTTATATAGCGCCGACATATTACGCAGCGCTGTACAGTGTATATATATATATATTGTCTTGTCACTAACTGTCCCTCAAAGGAGCTCACAATCTAGTCCCTACCGTTGCCATATGTCTATATTATGTAGTGTAAGTACTGTAGTCTAGGGCCGATTTTTTAGGGGGAGCCAATTAACTTATCCATAGGTTTTTGGAATGTGGGAGGAAACCGTAGTGCCCGGAGGAAACCCACACAGACACGGAGAGAACATACAAACTCTTTGCAGATAGTGCCCTGGCTGGGATACGAACCGGGGACCCAGCGCTGCAAGGCGAGAGCGCTAACCACTACGCCACCGTGCTGCCCTACCATATAAGTACTAAATAATAATAATAATAATAACAATAATAATGTCCTGTGGGCAGAAAGAGAAGACATTTTCCCCAACAGGAGCATGGATGGCAGAAACCAGTCAAAGGTGTTTCTAGGCATATTTCACATTATCCAAAACTAAAATAAATGTTTTGGGCGGAGTTGGGCTTCAATATGAATCCTTGTGGTCCAAGTAACAGAATTTGTGGTTTCACCAATAAAATATTTACAGAAGAGCTATCTCATTATACAAAAGGATTTTCTTACACTGTTGTCTTTGTTGTGGATATACCGTATAGCTCAATTCCTGTCAGGGCAGAAGAGGAGGGAAATTCCCCACCATAACCAAAGTGGTTCCATTCTTCTTCAGCACTATCCAAAATTGTGGAAAAACCTTTTGCTGGAGTTAAGTGGTAAATGATTGTCAAGTCAGGGATCCCACATTTATAAGTGAAGCGGATTGATCTGTTTAAAGAGGAGCTGTCAGCCATACTATCTTAGGATAAAAAAACAAATATATAAGTAGATAAATACTTGCTCTACTTACATAATATATGTATTGAACTGCCCACGTTATGATTCCTGTGAATTTGATAAAGGAAAAGTAGAAAATCCTATTCTAGACAGTTTCCATATTTACTGTGGCTATTTTGAAGCCAGTCCTGATGTAATATCCGCCCTTAGTCTCCTCTGCCTGATTTGCCCGCCCTTCACTATAGAAAGTGCATTGTTTCAGCCTGAGAAATTTTGGCCAATCAGAGAGGAACAGAGGTGAGGGAGGGGAAAACAGGAGGGAAAGAGGCTTCAGCCAATCAGGCTGCACTAGTTAAGTCTGAGGGAAAGTAGAGAAGCAAAATAAGACAACCCAGCATGCCCTGCAACTTCTCTTTTGTGTACCAAATTTTCTGTGTACCAAATAAGAGTCATGTAAACTGGGGAATGATACTTTATAAACAAGAAAAGTAATAGTGATTTTAACTTTTGGATTGCCTGATTAGCATCCTTATTACTTGTTTACCAGATAAAAATAAAGAATTGATTTTTGATTTTATGCCCGACAGTTACTCTAACATGAGGGATTTGCGGCAGGCATCCACTTGACACAAACCTGTTCAACAATCTTACCTCTACCACACCCACTGCAGCTTGTGAACTATTGTCCCTAACACAGGTCACACTCTGAATTATTTACCTAGACATATGTTGTACACCTGCAACAAACTTTCCACTTTTCCAACGTCACTAAATAACATTCACTTCCTCACGACTAATTCATGCCTACGCCATTCGCAGTGCCTTTGTGTTATGCAACTGAAGCAAAATACATATCAAAGGGAACAATATTTACTTTCCTTTAGAGAAAGAATAATAGAAAAGCATGAGGGAGCATGTGGAACATTCGCCTGGCTAAATTAGGACAAATGTCTCAGCAAGGGCAGCTCATCAGAGCTGTATCATGTATTTCCAAGAGCCTTTTTTTATAGGTTCATTTAAGGAAATTCTGGATGTCAAGCTTAACACGTCTTGCTGTGCCTCTGTCATCTTGTACCAAGAAAAGCTGCTTCCCCCTGCTCATGTCTGCACTAGGCACCTGCTCCATGCCCAAGATAAATACAGCGCCTTCATTGTCAAAGTGATTTGCATGGGTCAGTGCAAGTGGCTGCAGATAAACTGAGGATGCTTTTCACAATATGGCAGCTTTCAAGGGCTTATCAAATTCACTAGAGAGGAAACTGCAAAATGCCATTATTGTTTGTCTTTAAACCGAGTCTTTGATCGCATGTATCATTTCCTTTGAAATATAACTCGAGGAGAGCCAGTGTTGTGGTAACTTGAAAAGCTATCCATTCTCACTTTCATTCACATCATAACTTAAGTGGACATGATACATCAGGAGAGTTGCCATTATAGTCATCATTCTAAAAACAATAGCAAGTTCCTGGCTTACATTTTGATCTCCTGGACTCAATAGATTCCGAGTTACACACGTGCTATAATCCTATAATCATGCAGTCAGTGTAGGGAGAGTGCATGTCACACATTTGTGCAAATTTGCGCAAGAGATAACGGGCATTATATTGTGATTGCAGAATATGGGTAATCCGTGTTCTCCCCAGAATTTTTTCCAGCCGGTGGCATGAAATAGTAGCCGGGTGGCATGAAAAAGCAGCCGGGTGGGGCAAGATGAAAATGCAGGGCAACTCTGCTTACAGCATAGGAGGAGGTGAGCCGATGACAGCCGGGTGGTCACCAAATCTAGCCGGGTGGAGCACCCGGCTAAAAGAGCCTGGGGAGAACACTGGGGTAACTTTACAGATATTCTACTACACGCAGTAGAATATCATTAATTATACAGATATTATACTATCACCCTCTGTACTGTAATTCTCACATGAACCCTCCCCATCTATGCCTAACCAACCTACACCTACTCCTAGCTCTAACCATCCTTCACCTACTCCTACCTCTAACCACCCTCCAGCTATTTATAACACTAACCAATCTCCAACTATTTCTAACACTAACCACCCCAACCCACTCCTAGCACTAACCACCCCCACCTACTCCTAGCACTAACCACCCCCACCGATTTCTAACATTGACCACTTTCCATGTACTTCTAACGCTAACCACCCCCGCCTACTCCTAGCACTAACCACCTCTTCCTACTCCAAGCACTAGCCACCCCCCACCTATTTCTAACATTAACCACTTCCCACTTACTTCTAATACTAACTACCCCCTGCCTACTCCAAGCACTAATCACCCCCACCTACTCTTAGCACTAACCACAACCCACCTATTTGTAACATTAACCACTTTCTACGTACTTCTAATACTAACTACCCCGCCTACTCCTAGCACTAACCACCCCCCACTTACACCTAACAGTAAGCCCCCTAATGAATCAGCCAAACCAGGCCAGTGATTAAAAAGGCCAAAGTTTGGCTACAGTGTAGGCAAACCATGGTGAACTACTGCTCCCAGAACTCCCGCCATCATTCCAGCAAATTTCCACTACATACTAAAGGAATTCTACAGCCAATATTTTTTTCCGGGCACCTAAGTGTTCGGCTGCACCTGGTAACATCTTGTTTTAATATGAGCGTCTGGGTGGCATCCAAATTTTCCAATTCAACACATGAACTGCATACTCATTCCACATTAGGCATTAAAGCAAACCTAAACTGAGAGGGATAGAGAGGCTGCCATATAGGAATATCATTGCAATGCGTTGTGCTGCGACACAATGGACATATGGGGAAGTAGCCTCACTGTACTTTATGTGGTAAAAAGCATTTCACAGTCTCCCTTATGTAACCACTGAAAGAACAGTTTTTTTGTGTGCTGCTATTTATCTGTCAGATGAGGCTTATTTTGCACAAAATGGTAAATATGACGTATTGGCAGCCATCTAGCCTTTACCAGTTTACTGTAACTGTCTTTAAAAGGTACATCCTGTCAAAAGTGATAAACAGGTCTTATGAATAAATTTAGTGCATACTCATTGCCAGGGCTTGTCATTTAATATTTTGCAAACTAACCAGGATGGATGAAGAGAGGAATGCAGAGATGCTTCTAGTTGCTGAGTATAGCCCTGTTATTTCTTTATATTACAAAGGATACAGCACAGTTTAGAAGCCTGGGAAACCATGGTAAATCTGAATGCACCATTCAAACCAGGCAGAGAAACCCTGCCAGGGCAGACACCATGTGAACACCAAGTAAGCGAGCTGTTCATCTGGCCTTTCATTAAAGCCATAACAATAAATGTGAAACGTCTCAATTCATTTACACTGGTGTGAAGAACTGTGCCTGTGTGTTCCATCTACACTGGCACTCTGCAGGAATAATATGTACTCCCAGCACTGCTCACCCAGTCACAATTACTACCTGCTGCAGGACTGATGTTTACAAGTAGAGTAGTGGATAGAGTACTACAGTAGAATCCTCTCATAGTAATCTCCAAGGGACCAGGAAAAGTAGTTTACTATATCCGATGCTTACCATATCAGAATTGGTCATATATTGTATATTTATACAATTTCAGTTGCTGGGACTCGAGGACTGAGTTTACTATGTCCAGAAATGTACTGTATCAGAGTTTACTATAAGGAGATTCTACTGTAGTTCAGTATTGACAGTATAATACTGGGTCATTAGAAGCGATATGCCAGGCCCAGGGTTCAGGCACTATAACACAAAAGCATAAAACACACCTTTTTGACAAACTGCAGTGATTTCTCAGCCAGTACCAGGCTATATGGTAGGCATAGGATGCATAAGGGAAGGAGTGCTCAGAAACCGTGCCCTAGTAAGGACATGCGTTGCATGGCTAAAGGCTACTTCTTCAGAGGCATACAAATAAATATAGATACATATGCGAGGTTACAGAAACATACCTCCAGTAGGTAGGGAGTCCTGATTCACATTATGCTTTTGTAACTTCACCTGTATGTGAATGTTCATTCTGCAGATTATATGTTTCTATTTGAGTGCCTCTGAAAATGAAGCCTTTAGCCATGAAACATGCCTGTAGCTTATCGAGTTACATGTTACTCTTCATATTATATGACATCAAAAGAAAGTTGCACAATAATATGGACTTCTATGTGATGAAATAAATGTGATGCTATTTTGAACACTGAAGGTTTACACTTGCTCCATTTAAACCCCCTAATCTCTGAATTTTGGTATGGTGTTTAATCCTGCTAGATTTTGTGAAAATACAGCAACATACAGCTGTGCAGGGGCAAATCACTTTCTTTCCTCAGAAACCTTCAATTCCACTGTATTTTGTTTTTCTTATAAAAATGGCAACGTATATAGGCCTCTAAAATGCACAAAATATGATTGGCGGCAAAACTATATAATGGAAGTGAGAATCTGTAATTACAGATCGAAAGTGTTGATGTGGGATATCATCAAACAAAAATGATGACAGAACTAGCCATGGCTGTAAAGGAATAACACTAAGGCAACAGGCCTTGTACATTTGGGAGGATTTTGACAGTTTGTAAAATTGGTAACCTTTATATGAACATATCTGTAAATGCTGTGACAATATGGGGTCTATAAAAAGTAAAATATACAGTGAGAATATTTTTGCATATCTATTAAGCGTTTATTGTACGTTCGTGTTGAGCAGATGAGTTTCCCATACAACATATAAATCTCAGCAGAAAAAACAAAATCAAGCTAATGAAAGCCGCTGGCTGCTAGCCGATTAATCAGCTGTCAGTGTAAGCCTTGTACACATGCTAGATGGTTCCCAGCCTGTCGCGGCTGCCTCTGTGGAGAATCTAGCATGTGTACAGTAGCACCTGATCCCCTTGGTGCCTTGGGCAGTGATATCTGCCTGGTGGACCAACTCGGCCAAGCACAGATTGAGGGATTTGTTCTCCTATTTACCCCGCCCACTCTGTGCTGCTATGCCATGCATAGCTCTGTCAGCTCTTCGATCTCCTCCATAGCAGCAGAAAGCGTAGCTAGCCTTTTGGGATAGTGATGCTGCTTTACAGACTCATCTCCGAACAACCACTCAAGTATCTTTACTCTCCAATATTTACAGATTACCCAGCAAGCTCATGGTGAACCAGAACTCCTAGTAGTGTGTAAGAGGCTAAAAGGGATCAAGGAGCCTCCCTACTAAAATGCTGTGCAAAACATTTTCCTTCTTAAAACAGAAAGTATTTGCAATAACTCAGGTTGGAGCGAGCTCTGAGGTGTCCCACAGTGCATCACTGTTGAATATGCAAATCATCTTTTCGTTGTCCCTGTAAGCAAACCACACCTCCAGAACCGCTGGAATGCATGGATGTGTCCGCTTGTTAATATTACAGAGCCACACTAATCCAACATGCATACAGACTGAGTCTTATTTGCCACATTTTTTTCTATTCCAGAGTCTGGAGATTTGGATGATAGGAGAATCTTCTGTTCATCGCTACTGTACACCAACTCATATCATTGACTGTACTGAATTGCAAAATACAAGATGAATAAGCAGTAAATGCAAATAGGATGTTTATTATGAAAGACTTAAGTTATAAAGTCATTAAGTGGATCAATAAAGCTTGAGGTTTCAGAGAAGGATAAAGGGTTTTTATGGCCATTGCAAGATACAGGACCAACAGGTGGAAATTCCCTGGTGACCTCTGCCAGAAAACATTCCATATCAACTGTACATGCCTGAGAACATATGGACAGCCATGATCAAAGCATACCAACATACAAAACAACATTAAATACTTAATAGGGCTTTTTGAGAACAGTGAATTTTAGAAAAGCAGCAATGCAAGCTTTCTGGAGATAGTGTGCATGGGGTGACCCATTAGCTCCAGATGAGCAGGGACTAATGCTGCATGTTTTTAAGACACTACAAGTCATTTTATGCATAAACCATTATATTAATGTTGTAAGACTATCACTGGGCATTCAGTAACATTTAAAGAAATACATCTATTATGATCGGTTGGATTAATTGACCGGTCATGCCCCCCTCCTAGATGTCACACCTCCTTTCTAGCTGCCATGCCTCCAGTTGTAGCTAGATTCATTAAGCTGTCATGCCCCCTTCCTAGCTGCCATGCCTCCAGTTGTAGCTGGATTAATTGAGCTGTCATGCCCCCTTCCTAGCTGCCATGCCTCCAGTTGTAGCTGGATTAATTGAGCTGTCATGCCCCCTTCCTAGCTGCCATGCCTCCAGTTGTAGCTAGATTCATTAAGCAGTCATGACCCCTTCCTAGCTGCCATGCCTACTCTTATAGCTGGATTCATTGAGCTGTCATGCCCCCTTCCTAGCTGCCATGCCTACTCTTATAGCTGGATTCATTGAGCTGTCATGCCCCCTTCCTAGCAGTCATGCCTACTCTTATAGCTGGATTCATTGAGCTGTCATGCCCCCTTCCTAGTAGTCATGCCTACTCTTATAGCTGGATTCATTGAGCTTTACAGAAGTGGATTAACTGAGCTGTCAAGCCTCCTTCCTGGGGCATTCAATGAGTTGGCTGGAGGAATGTCTGTTCAGAAGTGCTAAACGAAAAGAAGATGGCTGCCTGGCAGCAGCGGCATCGCTCTCCAATGTTAAAAGAGGCATTTTGACAGTCTAACAATATTTAACAAATGATTTATTCATAAAATGACTTGTAGTGTCTCAAAAACACGCAGCGTTAGTCCCTACTCATCTGGAGCTAAAGAGTCACCTCAAGCACACTAGCACCAGCTCGCTCCTTCAATCTAACATTACTTGTGTGTAGTGATGGTCAGGTAGATGCAAATAACCTTGAGTTGATGCAAATGTATGCACATTTTATGCAAATTTATGCAGTTTGGAAATGAACCAATCAAATTCTACTGAGGTAAAATGTGGTTAATTTTCAAGCTGCATACATTTGCATACATTTGCATACATTTGCATCAACTCAAAGTTATTTGCATCTACTTGACTATCACTACTCTTGTGCATATTAAAAGGCATGTTTAGTTACAGTATCTTTATTATTTTAACTTTATTAAAATTGCCACTAAATATATAGTATAATATGTACTGGCTACTCTTTTTGTCAGGAACAGTGCATTTCCACCTTCCTGTGATATTGTCACAGAGAATATAATAACAGACCTTAAATTGTACACTGAACAGGTGAATTTTATCTGGATTTAAACATTTCTAGGGTTGGACCCATCCTGAGTGAATGGGGTAAGGAGTTCCATAGGGTAGATGTTGCTTGACAGAAGACTCTGGTTGCAAAGGTTTTAAGGTGAACTTGAATATTAGATCATGCAGCTGAAACAACCCCTTTAAATTTCCAGAACCAAAACTAATAAAAATTGTAAAAAAGAAAGATACATTAAAAAAAAACCTGTTACTTTAATATCCTGTGCTTTTTATGTGCTGGATATTTGCAAAATGCACATGAATGCCATACCACTAAAGTAAACTATACATTTTCAGGATACTTAAGCTTTTGTGCATGTTTAGGTCTTTGTTCTAACAAAAGACATCATTAATCAGCTTCAAAGTTCTGATGATCAATAGGGTGACACACTGCAAAGGAAGACTCAAATTAAATAGAAATGGGACACTGCAATGTACACAGTGAAAGGCCTGGCTTTGAACTGGACAGGGAAAATGGAACATGAAATTGTCCTTAGGAATCTGCTTTGGTCAGTCTTTCTTTCCTTCCTTCCATCCAGCAATGCGACACTCGTAATTAATATCTTTGAAGCCCAGAAAGGACTTCCTGGAACATGGCACATCGTAAATCACAGATCTATGACACAGCCTCATCCTGCAAGCCAGGAAATCTTCCCTTCCCTCCCAAACATTTGCTGCACATTTCTATAGCTCCATGAAGTGGCATAAAGAGATCATTCATTAGATGGGGCTGGTCGTCATAGGATACAGGAACAATACTGCATCCTTCCTTTTGCATTTTGTTTATGGTATATTCACATGTCCTGTAGCTGAAGTGTAAACCATATGAGTCTTCTGCTGCTGCAAATAGCATTTTTATTCAGATGTTCCCTTTGGAAATATTTATCAACTGTAGCATCTCGGTCAAAGTACAGTAATCCATTACAGAGGAGCAACATCCGCCTTTACAAAGCATAAAGTAGGGTGAACTGAGCAGGGGCAATAATAAAATAGCTCACAATAATCAAATTTATTCCAGCAAATACATTTCTGAAGCTCAACATTTTTATTTTCATCAATAGACATTTTTATTTTCATAGATTTAACTCCTTTATAAGCCATGAATTTGCATTAGACTGGATATGTGACTAGGATGAGGTGTGCACTGTGACATGTTGATTTGTATATGGTATTATGTTCTGTAATCACTGATCCGAGTGGAACTAGGTTTATTGACAAGTTATTGCAGTTCTGTAAAACATCCATGCTTTGCTTTTTATCCAATACACGCAGAAAGCAGGACAGGAAAGAACTAGTCTTCTACCCTTAGGCCTTGTTCACATTGTGTTCCGTTTGCGTGGCCGTTAGCGTTGGACTTTTTTTACGCTTTTTTTTTATTCCAGGCGCTTGGGCGGGTGATTCGTTTTTGTGCAAAGCAGTTTTCTAAGCTGTTTTCATGAGCGGTTTTGTAATAATGGACATGGTCATATTGAGACTGATGATTACCAAGTTGGAGAACCGGAAACAGAACTGACCATATCTACTTAAGGGCTGGTGCACTCCAGAGCGGTTCTGGAGAGTTTTTTAAAACGCTTGCAGGGGGAATACCGCTTGGCTAATGAAAGTGAATGGGATGGTGCACACCAAAACGGTTTGTTTTTTCCAAAAATGCAAACTCGGGGGCTGCAGCATTTTTTGGATTTCTGAGGCATTTCTGCCTCAATGTTAAAGTATAGGAAAGTGGAAAACCGCTCTGAAAAACACTAGATCAGAGGGGTTTTCCAGGCGTTTTTGTTACAGAAGCTGTTCAGTAACAGCTTTACTGTAACAATATTTGTAATCTGCTACACAAAAACGCTCCAAACGCTAGGTATGTTTAGAAAACCTCTCTAAACATGCATTGAATCGCTCAGAAATCTGCTTCAAAAACCTCTAGTGTTTTGCAGATCTGCTAGAGGTTTTTGGTGTGCACTGGGCCTAATGGCCCATACTCACGGGCTACAATTGTCGCCGCAAAACAGGTCGCCCGTGAGTATGAGGCGCAACACGGGCGCGCACCCCGAACCGTCGCTTGTCGCTGCTGTCACCAGGCGATTGGCGCGGTCAACTCCGCTGCAACTGTCGCTAGTCCGCGTGAGTATGCGGACTAGCGACAGCAACCAGCAGGGAATACCCTGAGCTTCCGGCGGGGGGAGGAACATCAGCGACAGCTTCCTTCGCGTCAGTTGCCAGGTCCCTCCGCCATGTGTATGCGGAGGGACCTGGCGACGAGCTGTCGCCGGGCTGTCGCGCACACGCTCCCGTGTGCTAGCGACAGGCCAGAAATGTTGCCCGTGAGTATGGGCTATAAGAGTCAGAAGACCACCTGTGTAAACAAAGCACTATGTGATCTGTAGTTAGTTTGCATAGGATTGCTTTGTGTTACAAATTAATATTTGCATACTTTACATTTAAAGAAGCTTTTGTAACAAGAGGAGAAATGTTGTTTCCATGCTTCTGGCCTGTAGATGGCACTGCGATTACTGAGATACTGCATAACTACATGGGGTCTATCAATGCTGTTCTAGACTTAATCATTCATGTTTCTGCCTGTATGTGTGCTGGAGATACAAAGTAAAGCATGGCTTGATTTACAGTGCTGCTGAAAATTGTATATCAATCTAGTTCCAGTTATTCTGCATCTGAGATTACTGAACATAATATATGGCCTACTGTGTAATTTAGATTAAGGACACTTCCCTATGGACCTTGTCCTCTGGTGTTGTTCCATTGTCCTCTGGCATTGTTTCACTCAGGATGTAGCGTTTACTAAAAAAAGGCCAATATACCCAGATTTTAGCCAGTGGCAGGGCAGTAAGGTGTGTCTATGCATTTCAAAGACTATGAGGTGATTTAGCCATGATGGCCCTTATTAATTTCACTTTTTCTCCTACGTTTTCTCCTAGGTGATATTTTCACACGTTATCAATAAAATGCCTTTTCAGCCATCAGCAATCAAGAATAACTCACAGTACTTTTTCACCTACTTTTTGTTACGTTTGCAATTACAGAGTGTTGTAAAGTTATTTTAACCACCCCAATTCCCCCGGCACCACTCTGATCCCCCCGATCGCCGCTGGCTATATTTACCTAGCCGCGATCCCGCGAGAACCGCAACTTCCCCGAACAGCTTCTGTCATCGTTATGGCGATGATCGGACATGACACGTCATGCGCGGTCCCGATCCTCCCCATAGCGACGCCTGGAGGCTATTGGAGAGACTGTACCATCTCGGTTTCCGGGAGGAGGTATGTATAAGGGCGGCGATCGGGGGGAACAGAGGGTGCCGGCGGCGATCGAGGGACACATGTAGCTAGCCAAGTGATCTAAAACAATTTTTATTGAAAAAACCCATCTGGGGCTATGCGATCCCCTGCGGTGGTCCATACCGCTCAGGTGGTTAGAAAGAAGATGAAAAATTATCTCCTAGGACAAAATTTTAGAGAAAAGGGGAATTGACTAAGGCCAGATATAACTTACTGTGCTATTACAGATTATTGTAATGCTGGACCAATTCTATGTCCAGTACATGGATGCTGCTACTACCGCTGCTTGTCTCCACTTTGTACACTATGATAGCAGCCCAGAGCATCCTCCTCACAGACTGACCTCTGGGGACATAGCATATGTACGGTACCATATAAAATATGCAGGTCACAATTTGATACCTGGCAACAATCCTACCCCCAGACTATGTGAGGTATACAGGGAGAAAAAAACTGTGCTGAATGTCACTGGATTTATAATCTCGAGTCAATATCTGTAGGTCTGAACAGAGTACAGGTATTCATATATCTAAAAAAAAATATTTTCCCTACCATATACTCCATGGAATATTTGTTAGGCTTTTTCTTATTTCAATCACTTTTATTGCCCAATAAGAAAGAGTACCTGTTATATGGAATTTTATTTACAGTCTATAAAAGTAGGATAACTGTACTGTTTCATTTGGCTGAAATCTGTATTGTCAAAACATAATTAAGTGATGTGGTTTAGCAGAGCCAGAGGTGGAGTGCCCATTGACCTTGAAACAGAAAGCGATCGGATGGTGTAAACTGTGTCCCCACTACCCATGTGATCAGCACACGACTTTCCATCAACAGTTTGGCACCTGGAGAAAGACATCTGGGTTAAGGGCTGTCACATGACTAGGTTACCTGCATAATGGAATCACAAATCCAGCGACATACAGATCAGTGCCTTTGATAGGCTTGTAGCATTCAATCATGTTGATCAAATACAGAAAGTATATGTGATATTCCATGACAGAGGATTTTCAATTAGGTTCAATCAATTCTGAGAGGCTGAATAAAAATGGTGATTAGGCATGGCAGGTATTTTTGGTTAAATTGACAATAACAGATGATACTTTGTACTGAACTTAAAACAGCCATTTCTGGCTTACTCTAATCACATTCAGAAATTCTCAGTGCAGTCTACTGATCATAACTGCTTGATTGAATTATCAACTCATTAATTACATTGCACACTGACACAGCCATTTACTATCTGCTTATAGGAGAATGTCACACAGTACTTCACTAAATGTTGTGAATCACCATGTTTACTGGGTGCTAAAAGGAGAATTCCATAAAGCGCCACATGCTAAGGAGAAGACCTGAAAATAAACTTATGAGATTATTCAAGTACACCTGAGCTGAGGCAAAGCTACCAAAGATAAACACAGGAGGTATGTTCTTCCTGAGATCAAAAAATGCCTCTGTGCCTTGTCCATTCCTTTCATATTCTAACTCCTTGAAAAAAAAAATGTGACTTTTGTCCAAAGTCAGATTTTCAGACAGGAAGAGGCACGCTTGCCACGACGTTCCCTCCTATCCTTGCCTTCCCACAGCAATTTATCACTTTTTAGCAAATCAAACCCCCGTGTCACTTCAGGTACGCTTATCAAAAAATGTTTTATTTTTTTTTAAACATAGACTGATGAGTCCATTGGATGAAACGTATAAGGTGGAGTGTGAGAGAACGCGGAAAAGCCGCCGCGTGTACTGACAGCAAGGCGGCTAATTCCGCGCCCAACGCGGCGGTCTGCACGCGGAAGCGTGCGTCTGGTAACATGGCAGAACGCGGAAAAGCCGCCGCATGTACTGACAGCAAGGCGGCTGGTTCCGTGTCCAGCGCGGCGGGGTGCACGCAGCAGCGTGCATCTGGTGTGGCTGAGCCTGTTAGTTCACATAGGTTTAGGAATACACGCGCGCGCGCTGAAAGGCAGAACTTTTATGATGGCCAAAGGGGGGGGGGGGGGGGGATCTCCTGACCAGGCCGGTCAGCTGACTTTAGAGCGGGTAACCATTGGTTGATCACTTAGGGTGGCGCCAGAGAGCACTGCTCTATATATGGTTACTGCTGGCCACTCTCAAATTGTCTGCCGTTGCGATCACTACGTGGAAGCACTCAGACCTTAGTCAGATCCAACAGTGTGTTTGAACCAGGATGACCTGGGAATTCACACTGAGCCAGATTACTATTGTGTTATTATTCTGTTATACTTCAGACTAGTTCCAGGGTGTAGAGACCATGGACCTCACACCCCAGACTAGGGAACTTGTGTTATCATTCTGTTATCCTTCAGACTAGATCCCGGGTGTAGAGACCACGGACCTCACACCCAAGACTAGGGAACTTGTGTTATCATTCTGTTATACTTCAGACTAGTTCCAGGGTGTAGAGACCACGGACCTCACACCCAAGACTAGGCATTGTTTGATATTTGTTATGACCTGTTGCTTTTCTGACTATTCCTCTGCTTTCTGATTCGGTACCACGCATATCTGATATTCCGTTGCCAAACCGTGCCTGTCTTGGGATACCGAATCAGCCTTCTGTCTCTGTACTTTGTCTGTCCGTGTGTTGCCGACCTGGCTTGCCCGACCTCGAGAGCTATCTCTCTCCACTAAGAGATAGTCTCCAGATCAGTCAGTGACATCCACCTTTAGGTGTCACTCACTCTCTGGTCCTTCCTACCTTCAGCCTGACTCCACCCCCTGGGAGAGTCTCAGGCTGCTGGCAGGTTTCTTACTCTCTAGAGCAGTACCTCCTGTGCTGCCCAGTGCCACCTGCTCTTCAGGTGGGTTACTCAAAGTCATACTGTTACACCAAACACTCACTAGATATATTTAGAGGTGTCCAGAGGTTAGTACTATATCTGTATTATTGGTGATTCTGCAGATCATCCATAATCAGGTATAGATCTGTATACTTGGTGATACTGCAGATCACCAATAATCAGATTCTCTCTGTGCGCTGACACCGATCGTTACATGAAGCCAGAACGTTGTGACGTCAGTACCTGGATGAGCTGGCCGGAGAGAAACACTTGCAAGTGTAAGGGATTCCCCTGGTGAGGGGGACAGTCTGCAGGATGCCACGCTACCCCTAAGAGTGCCCGGGTGGACACTGCTCTGACTATTATAGATATGCCTTTACACTCCAGGATCCTGTAAGTGCATTTCTAATTAGCAGGCTGGAGAAACATGTTTTAACTGTATTATGCTATTGGTGCCTTATTTTTTCTTTTGAGATGGAATAAACATTGGAAGCGATAGCCTTTTAATCTGACTACTGGTGGACGTGGCTTAGTTGGTTCAGAGAAGTTTATAAACATGCTAGATCCACCTGGTCTGTGAGGTGGCGACTTTTTGGTGAGCTGCTGCATGATAGGGCCAGGAAGTGTAACACACAGACTGGCACCTGTCACTTATCACTGGGCAGAGCACTGCATGCACTTTTTCATACAGTATTATGCTATGTAAAGCTTTTTATCTATATGAATTGGCAATTGTAGAACAGTGGAGAGCCCAGCAAACAACCTCTTTTTGGTACAGTATAATCTCGTTATATTAAACTCGGGTATACTAAACTACCTCTCCAGGTCCCAAGCCAATCTCCATTATAAGTCTATGGGAGCACTACCTGGTATAGTAAACATTGATATAATAAAACTTCTGTTATAGTAAATGTTTTTTGGCCCCTAAAGGATACGGACTCTGGATATAGTAAAAGTGTGTAATTATATGGTAGAAAAAGAAAGCCCTTAAAGAATAGCACCTCCCACAGCAAATTTTGGAAAAGTATAACAAAAATCTTTATTCAACATTAGGTATATTAATAATCACAATATTGATGATTCAATAAAGAATAATAAAACCATTTAAAAAACAAGCAAATGTTTGCTTGTTTTTTTTAAATATTTATTCTTTATTGAATCAAATTTTATCATATTCAGTTTACTGTATATATATATATATATATAGATAGATAGATAGATAGATAGATAGATAGATAGATAGATAGATAGATAGATAGATAGATAGATAAAGAGAGAGAGAGAATAGATAGATAGATAGATAGAGAGAGAGAGAGAGAGAGAGAGATTTTTTAAATACTAATGTTTTTGATAGATGTCCTTTAAACATTTGCAATATTGTACCTAAAATTTTACACACTAAAGAGTTTTCCTACATTATGTTTGTTCACAAACTGCTACTGTGCTCATTGTCAAAA
Source organism: Hyperolius riggenbachi (assembly GCF_040937935.1). NCBI lineage: Eukaryota > Metazoa > Chordata > Amphibia > Anura > Hyperoliidae > Hyperolius > Hyperolius riggenbachi. Next base: position 256,829,026 of record NC_090650.1, read on the forward strand.
AAAATCTATCTACGCCTCTATTTGGTAATGTTGCTTTACTGCTGCATTAACAATTTATGATAGTAACTACTATTGAACATCACCCTATCAAGCAGCTCCCTAAAGAAACAATCAAAACCCGTCCCCTGAGTAAATTAACACCGGAGAGGATAACTGCCAACCTGGATTTTACAAATCTGCTCCACAGTCAAATGGACCCAAACTCTCTAGTAACCCAGTACAACAACATGATATATGAAACACTTGACAGTATTGCCCCATGGCGCACCAAATCAGCAACCAAAAAGCAGAAAGCTAATTGGTTTGACAAAACCATCATGGATCTAAAAAAGAAAGGGCGCAGACTAGAAAGACAGTGGCGTAAATCAGGGACTGGGGAGCACAAATCTAGCCTAGTTCAACACCTCAGACAATACCAACAAGCAATAACCAAGAAAAAATCAGACTTTATCTCGCACAAAATATCTACAGCCAACAACAGAGCTGCTCAACTCTTCCACACAGTGGAATCACTCTGCAATCCTTCCTGCCTAAAAGCCCCAACCACATACTCCAGGGAAAGGTGTGAAGAATTCTCTGCCTTCTTCACAAACAAGGTGTCTACCATCCGTGCCAGCATTACACCAACAACATCAATTGACCACTGGACGTTGCATATGCCTACTACGGTACCACCATGGCAAGTCTTTGACACTCTGAGTGTAGAAGATTTTGGAATTCTCATTCAAAGTCTCCGCCCCACTACCTGCGACCTGGATCCTGGCCCAACTGGATCCTTAATGCAGTGCCCAGCGCTGTTCAGGCCAGCACTTTACAAAATCACTCAGTGCTCCTTGCAAAGTGGACTTTTCCCAGAAGAACTAAAGAAAGCAATCATAAAACCCCTCCTGAAGAAACCATCACTAGATCCTGATTCTGTAACCAACTACAGACCTGTGGCGAACTTACCATTCCTATCAAAAGTTATCGAGAAAGCAGTCGCCAACCAGCTAGAAGCCAGGCTTACAGATAACAACATCTTTGATACTTTTCAGTCAGGATTCAGGAAAAGGCACAGCACTGAAACAGCATTAGTCCGAGTAATGAATGATCTACTTACTGCAAGGGACAAGGGTGATTGCTCAATTCTGATTCTTCTTGACTTGTCAGCAGCATTTGATACTGTGGACCATGAAATACTAATCCAGCGACTGAAGAATTACTGTGGCCTAAGGGGTACTGTTCTTAGCTGGTTTCAGACCTTCCTATCTGGCAGGACACAGCAAGTATGTCTGGGCACACACTACTCTAATCCAGTGCCACTTGCCTATGGAGTTCCACAGGGTTCTGTACTATCACCATTACTCTTTGCAGTCTACATGCTCCCACTGGGCAAAATAATCCAGAACTATGGTTTAGGATACCATTGTTATGCAGATGACACACAACTGTATCTGTCCTTCAAGCCTGGCACCCAAGACCCATCAGCATCCATAAATGCGTGTCTAGTGGATTTACAAAATTGGATGAACACCAGCTGGCTGAGGCTGAACTCTGACAAAACAGAGGTGTTGGTGGTAGGTGGTCCACACATGATGGATAAAGTTCAAAACGCTCACCACCTCAAACTAGCAATTGGGGGAGATACTGTACAGTATAAAGACTCTGTGCGAAACCTTGGGGTGATCCTGGATGGAAATCTAAAACTCAGACAGCAGGTATCAGCTGTCGTCAAGTCTTCCTTCTTCCATCTAAGAAATATAGCGAAAATAAAACACCTAATCCCAGCTGAAGACCTACCTGCCCTGGTTCACGCATTTGTATCCTCCCGCCTAGACTACTGCAACGCCCTGTTAATCGGATCTACAGATAAGGTTCTGCGCCCCTTACAGCTAGTACAGAATGCTGCAGCAAGACTCCTAGCCAATGCCCCCCGCAGCTCACACATCACCCCAGTACTGCAAACTCTTCACTGGTTGCCAGTAAAATGGAGAATCAATTTTAAGATCTGCCTGCTGACATTCAAGGCTCTACACCACATGGGACCCAAATACATAGCGGATCTATTGGAACTTTATGCCCCTCCACGCATCCTCCGCTCTGCCAACAAGATGAAGCTGGTTATTCCCAGGATACACTTAACATTTGGTGCTCGGGCCTTTTCCTATGCAGCCCCTACTCTATGGAACTCACTTCCACAATCAGTACGAGAGGCTCCTTCTCTGGACAGCTTTAAAAAAAGGCTAAAAACTCACCTCTTTTCCCTAGCCTTTGAGACTGCATAATGCAGGGTCACAGCGCTTTGAGTCCCCAGGGAGAAAAGCACTATATAAATATTATTGTTATTGTTATTGTTAAAATCTCTAGGAGATTTTATGACTGAAAACTAGGTCCTTGGCCCATATGCAATTAACTTTTTCATCTGAATTATCTGACCTAGGAGATAATTTTCATTTTCCCTTTCAACTAACTTTTCAGCATTTTACAATTGAAAAATTACCCAAAAGTTGATGAAAATGTGCTATCAAAATTTATTTTGATAATTTTCTTGCTTGCTGGTGGCTTATGACAAGTTGTGAAAAATATCACATAGGAGAAAACTCAGGAGAAAAAGTGAATTGCATATGAGCCCTATTGTTCTCCATAGAGATAACTCTACACAAATGGGCCTTTGTTGTAAAATCTTTGAAAAGCTTGCCAATAAAAGGTCTGAACAAATACTACATGTTTCTTTTTTTCCTAGACTCCCTCCTACCCACTGCCTAAAAAAAAAAGCACTGGCCCCTGAGCCACACCTCTCTCCATAAACTAATACCTGAGGGAGAAAGAAAGGCAGATAGGTCACGCCCCTTCCCCACAAATGCTCTCTTCAATGAAGAGATGGCAGTCAGATAAATCTCTGGATCAACTTTGCCAGGAATTAACTAGTAATTATAGCTGTGGAGGTCCTTCAATGCAAGGAAAACATCCAAACCTCCTTTAAATACAGATAATGTATATCATTTGTCATACCTACCTCCTGTGGTAAAATATTCCAGATTTTAACCACTCTTACTGTAAAAGGACCCTTTCTTAAACTTTTTTGCTTCATGCGCATACCATGTCCCCTTGTACATTGTACAAGCCAAAAGGCTCATTCTGCTAAACTTTTGTATTGCCCTTACATAGTGGAGGTAGAGCAAATTTTATTTGCCAGTGGTCTAGGCTTTCCTCATAATATGTCCTAACAGGAAATGAATAAATCACTTCAACATGGACAGTACAGAAAAATAAGGGTAGAATCCTGTCAGATATTTATTGTTGTTACTTCCTGTCCCAGAAGACCCTGTGGTCAAATTAAAGCACAATGAAAGGAAGTGTGTGGTAATTTAATATAAGCATCTTTCCGTACTCTATACAAAACCAGAAATGTTGCAACTTGGAGTCAGGTTTTAAGTTATATAGTCCGTTCCACACTGTGAAAAGTTCTTAAACATTGGTCTTTCTCACCTTTTTGTAACTATGCTTGGGAAGCCTAAGTATAACATTACAGAGTTCAATGAACCCAACAAGCAGCAGCCAGTAGAGTGCCTCAGCCTCCCTCTCAGGCTGCAACACGCAGCACAGCTGAGTTCTCAAAGTGCACAGATGTTATTAAGATTATTGGCAAGATTATGTAATCAGGCTGATCTCTCTCACATCTAAATCATAATTCACTGAAAGAAGTATAAGCCTGCCTAAAAGACCTCAAATGAGTTTCTGCTATTAAGTTAACAATGTAGAAAAACTTGCCAAACACCTACTAAAGAAACATCAATTCTAGACTAAAAGTAAGAAGTAAATGGCCCTATTTCCAAGGTGTTTGGACTGATGTGCTAGTGAGCTACGCTTTGGGTATCATTCATAAAATGCGGAAATGCTAAAAACAGCTGACTTTACCGACCACTCGGCAAAGTCAGCATTCATAAAGGCTCTTTCCGCATGAAAAAAAGACATACCGAGCAGAGTGATAAATCACCGCCTTGTGCGGTGATTAACGGAACAAATGTAGCAAAATGTTAATTCATAAAGAATATCGCCAGCGGTGTCAGGTCGGAAAGTCCCGCTCCCTCTGATGTGGCGATACCAATGCAAGTGAATGGAGACACACAGACCTCCCAGGCAGCTGCAGCAGAGCGGAACACGGAGAAATGTATCAACTCGGCAGCTTCCGTGTCTCCGCCTGCCTACCGCCAGCCTAGTTCGGGGAATCTCCGCACTGCCACCGCACCTACACACTTCTTTATGAATGCCCACCCAGAAGTCTAAAGTACCGGTTGCAGAGAAGAACGGTGTTTTCCCGCACTACCGACAGCCTCTTTATGAATGATACCCTTTGTGTTTTAACACAGCAGAAGGATCTGTAGTTGTGCAACTGTATGGTAGTGTCATATAAAGCTCAGCCACAAGAGATGCAACTCTTTTCACACTATCAAGTCCCGCTATATCTAATCTAATAAATGGGTCATACACAGTTTTCTCACTGGAAAAAATACAGCTGGTTGTAAAGGGTTCTGGTGATGCCAAATCATGTGTTTATTGCTTCAGAGAGATTGCTGCTACTGCATAGATTAGGGTTAAGGTTAATTTATTTAGGACAAGAGACTTCACACGAGGACTGGAACATTAAAAGAGAAAACACTACACTTCAAAAAATAAAACACTGAATAACATCACACATATTTGAAATACAGGTAGTCCCCGACTTACAAACGCCCGACTTACGAACGACCAGCCGATCCGAACGGCATGGATTCAGTGTTTCCATGGTAACAAGCCACAAAAAATTTTCAAATTGGACTTGTAGTTTTTGAGAAAATAGATTTTAAAAAAATAAAAAAAAAATGGCTTTTAAACTTGTATAAAGCAGGCAGAGAGGGCAGAGGTGACACAGAGGGGGGACACTTGAGGCACAGGGGGGCACAGAGGAGCTACAGGGGACAGAGATCGCACATTGTTCCGACTTAAGAACAGATTCATGTTAAGAACGAACCTACAGTCCCTTATCTAGTTTGTTAACCAGGGATTACCTCTAGGTTCAAACAACCATTAAAGGATACCCGAAGTGACGTGACATGATGAGATAGATATGGGTATGTACAGTGCCTAGGACACAAATAACTATACCGAGTTCCTTTTTTTCTTTTTCTGCCTGAAAGACTTAAATATCAGGTATGTAAGTAGCTGACTCAGCGCTGACTCAGTCCTGACAGGAAGTGACTACAGTGTGACCCTCACTGATAAAAAATTCCAACTATAAAACACTTTCCTAGCAGAAAAAGGCTTCTGAGAACAGGAAAGAGATAAAAAGGATCAATAGTTCATAAATGTTAGCTCTGGCATATTTCACTGAATGTGTCATTGAGCAAAAACAATAAAAGAGTTAAAACTTAAAAAGTAGATTTAAACATAAAATTAAACTGTGAAATATCTTAAAAAGTCATTTTTAGGAGAAGGAAATTGTATACAATTGTTTATTTCATTAGTTTATTTTCACCTCGGGTGTCCTTTAAGTGCAACTTTATAGGAATCTTAATATTTTATAAAAGAGATTTAAGGTGTCCATTAAATGTCCAATTTTTTCACCAAATGCAATCTTTTGATGCAATTTTTACGATCGAATTGTATAGAAAATTTGCAGTTTATGAAGGCAATTGATAGTGAATGATTCTTTGATCGATTGCTTTATAGGATAAAATTGAATGGAAAGTTGGAAAATATGTGAACATTGAATAACTGCCTTCAGATTACTTACGATCATTCAAATCGCATCTAAAGATCGTATTTCGTGGAAAAGTGTACCGTTAATGGGCAACTTAATGTTAATCTTATTAAATACGGTTACACTAGTTACAAAGAGGTATGGATGGTTATCACACTATTACTAGCTGTCATCAACTATTACACTCATTTAAACTTTCATTGTAATTTTTTTAAGCAGTTCTGCCCCTTTAGCCCACAGAAGACATATATATACCCTGGGTAGGTGTGTTTACATGGCGCAGTACAGCAGCCGCTTCTAGGTCTCCAGTCCACAGATCTGATATGCTACACAGGTTTCTTTTCACTTACCCAAATAATGGGATGAGATCTGTCTTAAAGAGACTCTTAAGTCTCAAGAAAAACATATTTTTATTTAAAAAATAGTTCATTATATTTGCCCTACCTAAACCGCCGTATTCCCGCCACTGTAATCTATCTAAATCCCCCTAAACTCCCTGGGGGGCAATCCGGGAAGCACTTCCGTGAGAGGCAGAACAGCTCTTCCTTTCAGTGCGCCTATCAGCCCGGATCGCCGCCTGTCTTCGCCCCTCTCAGTCTTCTTTCACTGAGAGGGGCAGGGGAGAGGCGGAGATACGCGGCTAATAGACGGCACATGGAGGCAGAGCTGCGGCTGAAAGCTCTACCTCCTATAGCAGCAAAATTCACGACCAAGAAAGTCGTGGATTTTGTGGGGGAGAGGGAGGTGGGAGTTTGGGGGATTTAGATAGATTACAGCGGCGGGGATGCGGCAGTTTAGGTAGGGCTAGCATTTAAATAAAAGATGTTTTTCTTGAGACTTCAGAGTCTCTTTAAGCTTTGTACATATCCTAGCTGGTTCTGAGCTGAGGCACTCATGACTGACTGACAAAAATCTTGCAAGTGTATAGTGACCCTAGATCCCCCTCGATGCACTGATGAGTGATCAAACTGGTAGATCTCCACAGCCATGCATACGGCGTAGTTTTCCTAGTAACCCCACCTGCTCCATGTTGCTCCTTTGTGCACCATGTCATTAACCCTCCTCCCCCTCCATAGCAACCAAATGCCTCCCTAACCTGCAACATGTCTGTATAGAATTGAGCCTTAAATTAATGCCTAATGGCCCATACTCACGGGTTACAATTGTCACCGCAACACGCGTCACGCGCCTGTTGCGGCGACAAGTTGCCCGTGAGTATGAGGGAGCGCAGGTTGCCCGTGCAGGGCACGCACCTCGAACCCTCGCTGATGTCGCCAGGCGATTGGCGCGGTCAATCGCCTGGCGACAGTTGCCACCGCAACTGTCGCTAGTCCGCGTGGGTATGCGGACTAGCGACAGCAACAAGCAGGGAATACATTGAGCTTCCGGCGGGGGGAGGAACAACAGCGACAGCTTCCGCCGCATCAGTTGCCAGGACTTCTGCCGTGTGTATGCGGAGGGACCTGGCGACGAGCTGTCGCCGGCCTGTCGCACACACGCTCCCGTGTGCTAGCGACAGGCCAGAAATGTTGCCCGTGAGTATGGGCCATTAGGAAGAGAGTCCTGATCCCTCTAAGCAACAGGAATTGAACATTCCTTTAGGCTGGCCCTTCACTACCAGATCAGGTTAACAATCAATATCAAGTCAAGGTTATTAACAATTTCTTTGCTCTACCACCAAACACCATTCAATATTAGACTGATTTCTAGCAACAATATTGTCCAACATCAATCACACGGCTGCCACTAGTTTTGATGGAAGACACAGTGATGCAACACACAATCATGCACAGATCAAATTCCCACCAGAGTACAGTTCTCTACCACTTAAATGTAATCGAACCAAACATTACACTATATGCAGGTTGTAAGTTCTCAAGAGAGCAGTAAGTTGGTGCTTCTCAAGTCACAGGATCACTATGATTAATCAATCACAGTGATCACATGTAAAGGGAGAGAACAGGCACAGATTTGTTCTCTTGTCAAAACTATGCAATATAAGGAGTGAACAATCAAAATTAGATAAGGTTATTACATAGCTGGAATTGAGGTGACATAATGGTCATGACATATGTATGAGCTCATGGTCCAGAGACAGTACAACAGCAGATCGGAGGTGCTCTTTAGTTCCATGTACAGATACATGACAAGCCACATCTGAAAATTAGATCACCTTTTTGTAGACTATCGATATTCATCATTGTCCTTGGAATGTTTTGTTATTTCTTTTGCAGACGATCAATCGATCTTACCAAGAGGGTTTGTTTCAAACAACTTTAATTGCATTATCATCTAATTAAATGTAAAATGCTTTTTGGACAAGTCAGGATTCTTTGCTGGCACCCAGGTGTTTTTTTCCCCCCAAAATAACAAGTTACCCATTAAATAAGTTAATTTTTAGGCTTTTATTTTCCTAATTAACTTAAAGTACCAGTGATGTGATTATGAGTGAATAGCAGTCATCTGAGAATCTCCATCTGTTTAAAGGGATTCTTCACTTACAACAAAACGCTACAGTCTGTCTACCAAACTTCCTAAACGTGACTTTCTGTGAAGTAACAAAGTTACAGCTGGATCTGCCAGGCCAGAGTACATGACTTCTGCTCATATTCCTTGCACTGCCCTCTGCTGATCTGCAGCAAACAGTACAAGGTGTTGCAATATGGAAATTACCTTGCCTGCCACAGTGACCCAGGAATCATTGACTGGGATTCCAGCTATGAGCACAATGCAGTGAAATACCTTTGTCACGGTAATTTACAAGCTGGTTGATAAGCCTCTCAGTCTTGCTTAACCAGTTTGCAGCTTCCAAGTTCAAAGGAGAAAAGTGGAAAGAGATATATATGGTGCGTGTTAACACGAGCGCCAAGCAAGTGTGCTAATTGTTGGTTATATAGAAGATCATGTATGTGGCTGTGTATTGCAGGGTTCCACCCCATCTCTTCTGTTACCAGCAAATGTGTCACTGAAAGACAAGTAAAAGAGAATGATAGAGGGATCACCTCTCCTACTTCAGCACAGCATGTTGGTGCACATAAAGGACGGCCTGCAATCATTTGTCTTTTTACATAAGTAAAAGTGAGTCGCAGCCAACCTCTTCCTGACACAATAAGGAGATCAGCCTAGCAACACATAAAAGAACTGAGGAAAATATCCAGAGGCAGAACAAGATATCCTTTGCAATACACATTAATTGAAACTTTCATATCTTCAGTCTATCCATGTGGAGTGAATACAACATTATATTACAATATTAAGGGAGAACTATTGCTTTTAGGAATCCATCCCAATGAGCATGTACTCTGTTTAATGTACTCCTCCAATCCCTTTATTGAAATGAGGTATAGGACTTTTTTCCACATACAAATTGACAGAGACAAATCTTGGAAGACAGCTTCATAAAAATGTCCCATCTTCAAGGAAAGTGAGCAGCTGTGTGTTCCTATGTTAATTTATATAAATCAAACCTCCCCCTAAGGTTTGTAAATGGTGTGGACTTTGGGGGGGGGGGGGGGGGGGGGGGGGGGGGCGTCAGTGTGCATTTACTAAGCAACGCTGCTCTGTAGCCCCCTGCCTATATGAGTGTATCCATCTTCTCTATGTGCCAAAGCATCTGCAGGCCAAAATAGTTGCAGTGATGTCACACATCCTCAGCCACCACAGTGCATGCTACATGCTCGCACACAAATTAGAGCACGCCGACAAAAGCATATTCAGCAAGCGCTTGTTGACTATGCTTAAAGGGATTCAGCGCTAGAACAGTGGGCCACAGGATGATTGGGAAAACCACAGGACTATTCAGAGGCTTCCCTCTACTAAAGAAAGTATCTCATTTTATCACTTATATTCACTGCAGGTACACTTTACTTCTCTGCCAGTTCTTTTTACCTTTGGTCTCAATAAGTTAAGATTTCTAAACAGGCATTTCCAATCTTATGCACCTGTCAAAACGTGCTACAAGCAATAGGCAATGGGGTAATTGTTTAGTCAAATGCTTTGTCCCAGTGCACTACAGGAAGTCCCCCTGCATCTCCTCCCCTCCCCTTCTTCTAGGGAGACATGTATACATGAACTGTCAATACAATAATGGCCCATACTCACGGGTTGCAAAAGTGGCCTGTCACCAGCACACGTGAGCGTGTGCGCGACAGGCCGGCGACAGCTCGTCGCCAGGTCCCACCGCATACACACGGCGGAGGGACCTGGCAACTAATGCGACGGAAGCTGTCGCTGTTGTCCCTCCCCCCGCCAGAAGCGCCGTCTATTTGCTATTATGTTGCTGTCGCTTGTCCGCGTACTCACGCGGACTAGCGACAGTTGCGGCGGAGATGCGGCGGCGGCGACTGTCGCCAGGCAATTGACTGCGCCAATTGCCTGGCGACATCAGTGACGGGCGACAGTTCGGGGTGCCCGCCCGTGCAATCCTGCATACTCACGGGCGACCTGTCGCCGCAACACGCACGCGCCGCATGTTGCGGCGACAATTGTAGCCCGTGAGTATGGGCCATTAGAATAGTTGTTTCAGTTGACTTAGCTGACAAGGGCCTTATTTCACACCTTTGGATAATATGTTTGCCTGAACAAAGCTGGGTGGACGCTTTTGTATCCTAAAGAAACCCACACAAGCACAGAGAGAACATGCATACTCAGTGCAGATAGTGAGATATGAATCGAGCACCTAAGAGCTTCTGCCTTCCAGGCAAAAACGTATTGGCTCGTTAGCACGCATTATGTTACTTTTTCTTTATAAATCAGTCCCTTAAAGAGGAACTCCAGTGAAAATAATGTAGTAAAAAAAAGTGCTTCATTTTTTACCATAATTATGTATAAATGATTTAGTCAGTGTTTGCTCATTGTAAAATCTTTCCTCTCTCCGATTTACATTCTGACATTTATTACATGGTGACATTTTTACTGTGGGCAGGTTATGTAGCTGCTCCTAGCTGTTTTGGCTGTTAGAGACAGCTGTAAACAGCTAATTCCTGTCTGTGAACATTGTTACATTGTGGCAGTTTGCCCAGAGTACCGCAGTACTCAGAGCTTCTTGTGGGAGGGGTTTCAGCACAAAATCAGTCATACAGCGCCCACTGATGGTCTGTTTGTGAAAATCATATTTCTCATGTAAAAGTGGGTATCAGCTACTGATTGGGATAAAGTTCAATTCTAGGTTGGAGTTTCTCTTTAAGAGGATTTCTTATTTAAAGCGGATCCGAGATGAAAAACTAACTATAACAAGTAACTTGTCTATATATCTTATCTAAAGTTTAGATAGTTTACACAGCAAATCTAGCTGCAAACAGTTTTAATAGAAAATTATTATTTCTTCCTGTGATACAATGACAGTAGCCATGTTGTTTGTAAACATTACACAGAGGCAGGCTTATCTGTATCTTGAGCACTAAGCCTGTGAAAAAAACTAATCCCCCTCCCTCCCTCCTCCTCTGAAATCAATGGCTAGTAACACCTCCTCCTCCTCCTGCCCAGACTGAGCTCCCATGAGCCCTTGCTACTGCCAAGGCTCTCTGAAAACCTGTGGGTGTGGTTTATTTAGTTTATAGGGAATTAGAGTATTAAAACAAAAACAAAAAAGTATTTGGCTTGAGGAATGTCCTATAAACAATAGGAAAGGAACACAATTATGCAATGAGTAAAAGTTCACATCGGATCCATTTTAACTATAAAAAGGGTGATTGTTCAAGTGTGTCATGATCGGATATCACTAGTTTTTGTAGGTGAGCAAGAACCTGCACCTCACATTGTAGACTGGCCCATTTTCTCTACCAAACAACCTGTTCTGAAACAGGGCCTAGTAGCTGCATTTCAAGTGACAACCCTCAGATAGAAGAGTGCTTAACAGCAGTGAATAAAGTTTCTCCATTCTTCTTCAGTAACAGGTGGATTGCAATGGTTATCCAATGTTCTCTCAATGCACAGTCCATCCCAGCGAACTGGGTTTTGAGCCAAGAAAGATGTTCTATTCTGGCGAAACTGTAGATGGTAGTCAAAATGGACAATATTTACAGTTTCAGCCAAGCAAAGTATCCGGTATCTTTAGGAAAAATATAAGCGGTCATTTCTGTGGTATGAAATGGGCGGATCACAGAGGTTGCATTCACAACTAGTATTTGCTCATTTATACCTGTCACTGTTGCCTTTAAAGATGGCAATACACAGAGCAACCTCACTGATCGATGCAAGAAAGCTTTGAACATCCATCACTGATTATTTGTTATGTAGAACAATTGTTTCCTTTTTAATTTAGCAGTTGCCAGATTGCTGCTTATATGGCTACCAGAACACCACTGCATTATATATTATTAAAATTTAAAAAAAAACTAAGGTTTTTCTAAAGAATTAGATTTTTTTTTCCTGTAAATCTGTGAAAGCAGCTCAAAGGCAAACGTCTTGTATGAATGTGACAATGTACAAGCTGCAGGAGCTGTAAATTGTATGTTAAATAGTGACTAATCGCCATTTCTCTGTGGAATGCTTGGCTCTGCCTCATGCACCACATGCTGGGCCTCACCGAAACCTTTTCCAACAATGAATTAATTGGTGTTCTCCAGGCTCTCCAAAAGGCCGATGTTCTTTCTATCGCCCAGTTCATTTTCAAGCGAGTCACACTATATTTGCATATTCCATTCTAATAGGCTTAAACACTGTGAGCAATGAATTATTTAGCCCTACTTAAATCAGCTTTGTCCCCCCTGCAACAATTCTTCCTGCACAGCAGCGAAGCACATTTCTGACTTGTAAACAATTTCAACCATTGCTTAAACCAGTCAAAAACACTGAAAAAAACGATACAATTTTGTGCCTACTACAGTAATAATAGGCAAATCTCATGGGAAAAATAGTACCGTATTTAAATCTCCAACCAAAATCTTTTCCTTAGTAAATCTCTTAAAGAGTGACGTATAGTAGAATGTAGTCAATTATTCAGGATGCCTGCTATTACAGTAATTTCCCGCATCAGAAACATACAGTGGTGTGAAAAACGATTTGCCCCCTTCCTGATTTCTTATTCTTTTGCATGTTTGTCACACTTAAATGTTTTTGCTCATTAAAAACCGTTAACTATTAGTCAAAGATAACATAATTGAACACAAAATGCAGTTTTAAATTATGGTTTTTATTATTTAGTGAGAAAAAAAAAAACTCCAAATCTACATGCCCCTGTGTGAAAAAGTGATTGCCCCCCTTGTTAAAAAATAACTTAACTGTGGTTTATCACACCTGAGTTCAATTTCTGTAGTCACCCCCAGGCCTGAATATTGCCACACCTGTTTCAATCAAGAAATCACTTAAATAGGAGCTATCTGACACAGAGAAGTAGACCAAAAGCACCTCAAAAGCTAGACATCATGCCAAAATCCAAAGAAATTCAGGAACAAATGAGAACAAAAGTAATTGAGATCTATCAGTCTAGTAAAGGTTATAAAGCCATTTCTAAAGCTTTGGGACTCCAGCAAACCACAGTGAGAGCCATCATCCACAAATGGCAAAAACATGGAACAGTGATGAACCTTCCCAGGAGTGGCCAGCCGACCAAAATTACCCCAAGAGCGCAGAGAAAACTCCTCCGAGAGGCCACAAAATACCCCAGGACAACATCTGAAGAACTGCAGGCCTCACTTGCCTCAACTAAGGTCAGTGTTCACGACTCCACCATAAGAAAGAGACTGGGCAAAAACGGCCTGCATGGCAGATATCCAAGGCGCAAACCACTTTTAAGCAAAAAGAACATTAAGGCTTATCTCAATTTTGCTAAAAAACATCTCAATGATTGCCAAGACTTTTGGGAAAATACCTTGTGGACCGACGAGACAAAAGTTGAACTTTTTGGAAGGTACGTGTCCCGTTACATCTGGCGTAGAAGTAACACAGCATTTCAGCAAAAGAACATCATACCAACAGTAAAATATGGTGGTGGTAGTGTGATGGTCTGGGGTTGTTTTGCTGCTTCAGGACCTGGAAGGCTTGCTGTTGTGATAGATGGAACCATGAATTCTACTGTCTACCAAAAAATCCTGAAGGAGAATGTCCTGCCATCTGTTCGTCAACTCAAGCTGAAGCGATCTTGGGTGCTGCAGCAGGACAATGACCCAAAACACACCGGCAAATCCACCTCTGAATGGCTGAAGAAAAATATAATGAAGACTTTGGAGTGGCCTAGTCAAAGTCCTGACCTGAATCCTATTGAGATGTTGTGGCATGACCTTAAAAAGGCAGTTCATGCTAGAAAACCCTCAAAGCTGAATTACAACAATTCTGCAAAGATGAGTGGGCCAAAATTCCTCCAGAGTGCTGTAAAAGACTTGTTACAAGTTATCGCAAACGCTTGATTGCAGTTATTGCTGCTAAGGGTGGCCCAACCACTTATTAGGTTCAGGGGGCAATTTATTTTTCACACAGGGCCATGTTGGTTTTAAGTTTTTTTTTCTCACTAAATAATAAAAACCATCAATTAAAGCTGCATTTTGTGTTCAATTTTGTTATGTTTGACTAATAAATGTTTCTGCTCATCAAAAACCGTTATCTAAGTGTAACAAACATGCAAAAGAATAAGAAATCAGGAAGGGGGCACATAGTTTTTCACACCACTGTATAGCTATATATTGATATGCAGACCGTGCCCTCCCAGTGATGCTTAGACTAGGCTGTTAAGCTGTGCACAATTCTCCACCCAGAGCGTTCACTGGCTTTCTCAGTAAACAAACATTCAGCAGAGCTGCACCTTACAAGACTAAAGATATTGCCAAATGTGGTAAATTTCAGAACATATAGCAGGGTGAGGAAAGATTTTATAAAGGGTATACACAGACTAAATAATTTATAAATTAATATTGTAAAAAAAGAAAAAGAAAAAAAAATATTTATTATGTTATTTTCAATACATTTCCTCTAATGCTAAATACAATTTCCTGTCCGAATGAAGGTAATCAGAAGATTATTTTCAACACGTCCAATCTTCTCCCATTTGATAATGGGACTGGATTTCTGAATTTACCACGGGAAAATTCATCAGTTATCGATCGGGAGCAGTTTGGACATGTACACACAATACAACTTCACGTCACATTACCTGTGATATGGGAAATTGAATGGTGTGTACCCGACATAACGGCTCTCCCCAACAGACTCCCCTGTTTGGCTGTAGCACTCTCCTGTGGAAATCTGCACGTCACACACACCTCCAAACTTGGCACCAGGCAGTGTGGCTCTGCTCTGCTCTCACTCTACATTGAGTCCACATTACTAGGGATGAACAACCAAATGCAAATCATTTCTCATTGCACTCAAATGTCATGGAAATTATATGCAGCTTGCAACTGGACCAATCAGAATAACTTCCTGTCAATGTTTATTGTTCCAAGTAAAAGCTGCATACCATTTACATAAAATTTGAATGCAAGAAGGAATAATTTGCTTCTCATTGATCACCCCTACTCATTATCCTTCCTTCTGTCATCCTTTCTTCAGTTAGGATACAGGCTATCCACATTTTAGCCCCCCCCCCCCCCCCCCCCTCTACACAATAGCTGCTATTACTGTCTTGTTCACCTCTCATGCTCTTACCTGATCTGTCCATACTTATCGTTAAATATTTCAATATTGCAAGGACAACCCCAGCAACACCCCCTCAGGTAAGTTATTTTCTTTCACCTGCACTTTTGGCCAAAACAGAAAAATATTAAAACCTTCACACCTTGCTGGACATTTACTTGATCTTTTTTTCTCTAAATGTAATTGCCGATCTCAAAACCTTTGCATTTCCCCTCTCTGACCACAACTTGCCTCTCTCAGAAAAGGCTGAAGGCATAGAGATCTCTGTAACCTAAGCTCCATAATCCTCTCCTGCTTTACTCATTTTGGCCTCCAGAAAATAGAGAAGCGCTCTACCCAGGAGATGGCTGGTGACACTTACAGTACGCTTCAGGGAAAATTGTACTACTTCTGGAAATAAAAGGAAGGCAATTTAGTAGGGCTTTTAATAAGCTCAAGGGCATTTAATTTAGAAAAATAAGAGACACTTCAGAGACACTTTGAAGAAAACACAATACAGGGCAATATCTCAGCTGCCCTTGTTATTCCCACTCCATCCACCTGAAACTCCTCCCTGATCTCCATCTAACGTTAGTTTACATGAAGTGGTCATCTCGTCTCATCTCCACCATTACCTCTCCACCTTCCACCTGACCCAATCTCATCTCACCTGCTCCAAGGCAGCACAAGAGATTTGAATGAATTGAGACAAAGAAATTTACTGTAACACCTTATTTTCATCCTCCTCATTTAAAATCAGTTTATTGCAGATAAATCAAATACTTACAAGAAACTGAACTGCTTGCTCTCAAGTAATTAATCTCAATCATGTAGGCCAGGTCTAATCTCATGTGACTAATGTCATAGCCATCTCTTCGAAATAGTCTGCATCTGCCTGAATGAGTAGGCAGATATAGATGAGAGGCTGTGATTACATGCAATGAATAATCAGCGTATACACGAATATATCATATACATTTCAGCCTGCTATGTTCACCCCACATGTCTACTATTGAATTGTGGATATAACTAGTACATTTGGGTACTGTAAAGACAGAACTGTGACACTGTGGGACACTGCAATGAACTTCTCTGAAGGTGGGTCTGTTCAGCACTACCATGCTGGGACAAGCTGCCCTGACTAGGATGAAGATTCATGCAAGGACAGTGTTAGTATTAGGGCATTCACCAAGGTAGGCTGGCATAAGGAATAAAGTGGTAGGATGTTTACATAAACACTTCACAGTGAGGAATACAAGGGGCAGACCTAAAGTGTGAAAGAACTTTGGTACCTGCAAAGCTATTATAGAGGCAACTTATCAATTATATAGCATCTTCTCAAAAATAAACAACAAGTTGGAATTTTTGTTCTAATGAAAGGGTTCAGACACTGTACACTTTTTTGCAGTAGGTCTTTAGGCAGGGATTAATTCAGCCTTCTGCACCAACTATCTAAAGCCTTATACACACGGTACAATTTTCCATTGACTGGTGATCTGATAAGAAGTTGCATAGTGTGCAGACATCCAAATTGTTCCGGATTGATAATGCGATTTTGCATTGATAACTACCCAAAATCGATAGCAAAATCGATCGGAATCCAATCTGACCAGTCAAATTATCTGGTCTATCTGACGGAAAATTGTACTGTGTGTATCCAGCTTAACACAGAACTACACCTCCCAAGATCCTTAGCCGTAACTGTTAGAGGGCTGAACACTGGTACTGGGTAGATGACATGGGCAGTATGAGAACACTGAGTCCCAATGGCTAATGTTATGCTAGATACACACAATGCATTTTCCCATCAGATTGATGGGTTGAAAAGATCATTTCTGACATATCAAATCTTCTCATCGATAACAGAATTTTCACATCACTATTTTCACATCCTCTTATCGATCGGGAGATCAGACATGTCTGAAATGATCGTTTTGACCTTTTGATCTGACAGGAAAGTGCATAGTGTGCACCTAGTATTCGTTTGGAGTTCTCCTGGCCATGTAAGGATGAATCACTGTAAGTAACGCCTACTGTGATCGCAACACATGATATGTGGCCATATTGATTTTTTCAAAAATGTTCTTACTATATGATCTTGCACACAGAGGTATAAGGATTTACCAATGTCCTTTAATCACCGACAGGGCAGCCATCAGGGGGGTACAAGAGGGACAGTAGTATGGGGCCCAGGAAGGGTCTGGGGCCCAAACAGTGGAAGTGTCACTCGAGCCTCTGCTGGCAATTATTCTACCGTGGCATAACAGGAGTTGTGCGGTCATCTTCCCCTTCCCTGGTGCGTGATTGGTGAACATGCATCAATGCGGGGGTGTTATGGGTGACAGGCAAGCTACTTTGACTCTACCCCACATACCGTGACTCCACCCCCACCCAATCTGCCTATCACCTGCAGCTATAATCTACCTATCAGATTGTTATTTGGCATGAGGGGGTCCCTTTAGATTTGCCAAGTATGGGGCCCAGAAAGTTCTGATGGCAGCCCTGATCACCGATATGTCTATGCTGTATAAGTTCTACAGTTTTAGTAAATGTCTTCACTGCATTTAATTAGCACAGAACATATGTAATCCATATGCATCTGCAATTAAACAGAACCTGCCAGAGAAAAACTACAGCACCTGTCACTGCAAACCTGCTATTAAAGATTCATTAAATGGTACTGATATCCATGTGTAACTGCTTAGAGAGGTAGTGGCACCAAACAAGTATGCAGGTTAGGTGTCCTGACATTTCATAGGCTACATGCCTTTTTTTGTGCTAGTTTACTTTAGTGGACCTAGCAAGAAAACTCATAGGGAAATTCCTCTAACGAGATAGGGTGGATGGCACACTCTCAAACTGCTAAGTTTCCCATAGGTTGTAGCAAACTATGCCCACACTATTTGCCCAATCGCAACGCTTTGGGCTGTAAGAAGGTGCCGTGATTGGAGACCTGTTCCCTATGAGGTTTCCTGCTAGGTCCCCTAAAGTAGACATGGGCCTTTTTTTTCGGGGGGGGGGGGGGTAATTTGGGCACGTAGCCCGATTGGTAACTTGGGCATGGCCAAGTCAATGTAAACTACGAGTGGCTCTGTGCTACTGTGCAGGCATACTTGTGCATGCACAGTATGGCCGCACTCGTGGATAAAAAGAGCACATCCGTGATCTAAAGGAAGGTCCCAGGCATCAGCAGTGGTCTCGAGTTGGACGTGGGAAGCCTCTGGAGACTTCAGAGGTTTCACTCTTCATAGGTAGGCATCTAATTTTTTGTTTTGTTTTTGTTTGCCTCGGGTTTGCTTTTAAGCTAGGCTATCGCAAATACCTTCTGTTTTAAGAAGGCAAAATTATATTCAATGTTGCTTTTTAGTGCAAGGGCATTTCTGTCTCTTCTAGCCCCTTATACTTTCCTAGTGGCTCTGGGTTACCGCAGCATATCACCACTGAAGACAATTACTTAATGTAAACAGTAAAATCATATTTTTGATATGATTATTGAAATGGGTACACATATAACCCCTTGGATTAACTATAAGTATCCTAGATTGTGCCAAGTTTCCATTTTCATCTCTAAACAGCATTTTTTCATGATGCCTTTTTAAACTTATAATAGGTTGGCTTGACTACAAGTCATTACCAGATCCTGCTGTTAATAGCGACATGATGATCTTATTAAAACAGAACTCTGCTATATATATGGAGGGATGAAAACAGCCTCGAGGGAGAGAAGTATTCATCCACCAACTGTGAAGGTCATTTAGGCAGCCTGGTCCGAGCAGCTTTAATCGGAAATGATCAGCTCACTGATATGCTTCCTAGCTGATAATTAGCGGCCGGAGCTTAAATGTCTGAATCTGTGAGGATAAACCTTAGAATATCATGGTGTGATTTAGTCTGTATACCTAATACAATTAGATTAAAAAAAAAACATGTTTTGTATACAAATGTGCAGCATTTGTGCACATGTACAGTATCAAAATGTCACATCTTCAGTGTTATTCCATGAAGACAAAATATTCACAAAATGTGAGGTATACTCACTTTTGTGACATCCTGTAAGCACATTAATGTGAAACGAACAAGATTCATAGTAATACTACAATTGTCCATGAAGCAGCCCAAACAAATCTACCGTACCCCAGCTTTGGACAAGATATTGGCCTCAATTCACTAAGATCATGCTGGTGATAAGGCAAGAGAAAACTTACCACCACACATTGATCTTGCCTTATTAAGGTGTAGAGATAAGTTTTCACAGTGAGATAGTTATTATTTATTACTTCAGTTCTTAAAGCGGAACTGTAAACTGCAAAATGCATACAACTGTACATATAGCAACACTAGACAGTTATATTGCGGTCATTTATTTAAGGAGATGCAATGAAAAATGCTAACTTCCATTCAGGTGCATGGACGATTTTGCTTCCTTAGGAGTATATACTGTAGATATAAAACTTTATTTTGCAGTAACTGCTGCCCTCAATGTCATGTAAGCCTGACTTGCTTTGCCACCAGACACTTCTGGGTATCTTCTGCTTCTCCCCCCATAGAGAAGCACATGCAGCTCGAAACACACAATGGTCACTGCCAGCCAATAGTCCATCAACTGGCACAACCACAAATGATCACTTGGCCTGCAATAATCCAATGCATGTACAGGAACTTGATTGGATGCGTGAAGTGAACAAAGTCATTGTACATTTACTGTACAATGCCATCTGTAAATCTCACAGAATCGATGGAGTCCACATACCCTGTAGTGAATATATGTGATCAATGAACAAAGAAAAAGTGGATATGGAGAATGAGGTCCCCTCCTCCTGTGACGAGAAGGAATGTGTTAACTGTTCTTCAGAGCTATACTAGTGGGAATTTATAATCACTGAGGCCCGACAGGTCTAACAAGATCAGCCAGATTACAGCCATACCAGGGTTCCTTTGGGATAAGAGACATGGGGCTAATGACCTCGCTGTGGAAAGAAAAATGATGCCGTTTATATTAGGAAACCTACAAAATGATCCTCAGAGGACTGGGGATCAATTGTTAGGGAGGCCAAAGCCTACCTCAGACTGCAGTGCCATGGAAGAAACAATGAAATACAATGAGGGCTCGTTTCCACTATCGCGAATCCGCATGCGTCCAACGCATGCGGATTCGCACATGTAATGTAAGTGGATGGGCCTGTTTCCACTCTTGCGTTGGGGATGTGCGTTTTTTCAAGCGGTGAAAAAACGCACAAAAGAGCCAATGAATTCGCCTGCGAGTGGAATGCAGGCGAATCGCACACAACGTATTTAATAGTAAAAACGCATGCGTTTTTTACATGCGTTTTTACCCGCGATTTCGCGTGCGATTTCGCTCCTTTTTAATGTTATTTTGCCCTGGCAGTGTCATGGTTAATTTCGCATGGCACCCTGCCATGCGAAATCGCACGCGAAATCGCGGGTAAAAACGCATGCGGAAACGCATCCGCATGCGTTTTTACAAGCGTCGGAATGCTTAGAAATCGCGTCGCAACAGTGGAAACGAGCCCTGACTGCCCATTCTCCAATTCCTAGATGATATTTACAGAGCTTATGAATAACGAGTGCTGTTTTGCAGACCATAGTGAATCACTGTACACTTTTTAAACTAACACTACTACTACTGAGTAGTTAACTCTGTAAAATCACCTGTTTTGTAATCTTTTAGTTAAATGTTACAAAAGTAGCTAAAGAATACACGAGGTGACATGATGAGATAGACGTGTGTGTATACAGTGCCAAACACAAATAACTATACTATGTTCATTTTTTTCTTTCTCTGTATCAAAGGGTTAAAAATCAGGTATGCAAGTGACCATTTTATCAAGGTTGCGATCGGGTCGGACTATAGCTTAACCCTCACTGATCAGGAATTACAGCCATAAAACCCTTTTCTTTTTCTGGCTTCTAAAAGCAGGTAAGAGATAAAAATGGTAAATCATTCATAGATTTTAGCTCTGGCATACTTCAATGCATGTTTAATTGAGCAGAGACAATAAAACTGTAAAAACTTAAAAAGTAGATTTAAAAATAAAATAAAACAGTATCTCTAAAAAGCAATTTTTAGGAGAAGGAGGATAGATACAACTTTATCTCATTAGTTTATTTTTACCTATTGTTTCCTTTAAAACATTACAATGCAGCTCCAATTTTAGTGCAACTTAATTACGGTTTACTAAACAATCCCCAGTTGCCTTTGTGAAGTGGTAGATTAACATGCAAATATGTCCACATGCAAATTGAAGCGGTGGTCAGCAAAAAGGCTTTAGCAGCTTATGAGCTGGGAAGTCAGTGGCTATAATATTTGGTTGGCCTACACCAGCTGTAGTTTCCATGTGAGCAGAGAGTTGCTTGTTACGGCAATTCTCCACTCAGGAGTTACCCGTTCTGTTGTGTTTGACAGGATCAGGGATAATAACATCTGATGTGCAGAAAACAGTTTGCAAACATCTGATTCACCCATATTCATGCAGGAGTTGTGAAAGTGAAGTAGTACAAGGAGTCAGACAAGTAGGCAGTATGTGGTATAGGGTGTAGTTCATGTACAGATTGCTGGTAATAGGGGCAACTGGGTTTGAATTATTTATAAGCACACGCGTTATTTCAAATTAACAACACTTCACTTGAAATCTGCTCAGAGCCAGAAATTGTCAGCAGAGCTCTGCCTGGACACTGCAGATAACCATTCACCACTGCTGCACCGTAAATCATTTTTTCCATGACATTTTAACAGCAATCTAGGCACAGACAGCCCCAGGGAAACATACAACTTAAATGTATTTAGTCAACTGCTGTAAATTCAAACATTCCTGTTTTGGTGACAGCTACCTTTAGACTGTCGGATCCTGAAAAACCAAACTCTGTTCTTGCATATTAAAAGTAAAGATCTCATGCTTGATGGATGGGAGCGCTGTATTACTGAATAGATCAGCAGAGTTTGGCTGTTGGGTGGGGAGCTGCATTTCTAGCTCTACTATTGAGGGTGATAACTGCAAGCACTGTTACATTTGACATCCTCAAATGGTGATTTGTGTGCATTTTCTGAGTACACATGCGCCGGTGTCACATGGTACAGGTGCCTGGCTTGACAATTGAAAAAGACACCGGACACTAAAGGAGGTGAAATTTGCACCGGTTTACAGGTGAGCCTTCAACACTCACCACAAACATGAGGGGGAGACACATACACTAGGGAGGCACACCAGCTGGGGGCATGTTGGTCATAAGGAAATTGAATGTTACTCGTGTGCACCCAATCGAGCCCTTGCAACTGATATTTTTCAGCATGCCTGATCGATCCTTTAAACTGATTTCATCTGGAAATCAATCAAAACGATCAGTCGGGTGGCCATTTTGCGGCATCAATATCTGCCAGATTTGATCATTATGATTGAATTAACCAGATATCAATACCAAAACTCATGTCGTGTATGGGCACCCTTAACAGATATGACATGCAACCAATGCCTTGATGACAGATATCATAGGACACCTTTGGAGGTCATGTTGAGTCCCAAAAACTTCAACTTGTCAAAGCTGTTTGGACGTTTTGAAGGCACAAAAAATGGGGGTTACACAATCATGGGCAAAATGTTCTGAGCCATCAGTGTATACCGGGTATGGGTTATTACCACAACTCTACACAGAGAAGATATAAACCACAAATTGTTCCTTATCGTGCCACAATCCATAATGACGCCTCCAGTCAGCCTAACAAATTAATCACCAAGGGGCTTATCATACCGGATAGTAGTTTAAATCTTTAATTCAGCACAAGTAGTATTTAAAAAGACCTCCTTTAAAAATTATAAAAAGCCACAGGGTAGGATTCATTACCACCAAATAATTTTAAATGCCAAGAACGATTTCGTTTGTACTTAATACAGTACTGTCATCTACCGCTTTCTGCTTCCTCATGCAAAGCAGCTGCTACCGCCCGCATATTAGGGGTAGTGGAGGGACAGCATATTGTCGGATTTCCTGAACAAAGACAACTTACTGACACTGAAATGGCACCAGCTATAATAGCCTAAATAGAAGCTCAGTCACTTGAAAAAGAATATGGAAATTGCTGACTATAAATGTCTGAGGGTTGTATTCAGGCATACCCTGATTATAATATATATTTATACAGCATATGTTTATAGTAATTGTTTCTGCCACAAGCACCGTAATGATCATAAACAAGCTCGAGGGGAGGGTGTGTGTTGTATAATGTGCCTGAGATTATTTTCACAACTTTAAATTCTTTTTAAAGGGGACCTGTAATGAGGAGGATATTGTAGTTACTACTTCTATCCCCTTTCTAAAAAGTGCCACCCAGGATGCTAATGTGCAGCTCATGCCTTCTGAATCACCAGGTTTAGTAATGCAGATCAGGTATACCAATCCTGTTTCCGCTGGCTGAATGCCAGAAGATTAGCATAACAGACACCCAGGGGACCATCAAACTGCAGGTTTCCTTTACCATGTAGCAGTAAATAGCACAGTGGTCAACCTGGCAGATTGGTGGAACTCAGCCACACATCATCAACACCTCATTAGTGCATGGCATGGAGTAATGTGGCTCTATGGGGTAGGACCCGTGTCTCCAGTGCAGTGGCGTAGCTGGAGATCATGGGGCCCCATAGCAGAAATTTCATGTAGCCATTCATGAGCAATGCCTCCTGCTCCTACCCCATGGATATGAGTTAATTGGGTAATTTACATTCATGCAATCAACACTGCACATAGTTAATGGGCACTGCGTGGCACCCTATGCTCCAGGGCCCCATAGCAGCTGCTATGGTTGCTATGGCTATTTCTGCACCCCTGCTCCAGTGTTTTACTCATTCTTGAGCTTTGCGCATGCATAGACACCTAGACAGACATGCATAGAAACAAAAGTATTTGTAAAAAGGGTGTAGCAGTAATATATTTTTTCCTGAGTGTACAAACTCTGGGTGGCTTAACCGGTTATGTCAGGAGCGACTTGACAATCTTGATATACAGAGATGGCAACATGTGCAGAAGTGAAAGTGCCATCACAACTGATTTTATCTAAAAGGTACAGTAAGTCAAGATAAAGTTACTATAAATACTGTATACTGAAGCTTCGCTTTCAAATATCTACTTCCAAAGTGGGAGGAAAAGTATGACCCCATCATGTACAGCTGTTCTCTATCCAAACTCTCGCAATACTACCCAAATGCTCTCTGCTCCTCATCCATTTCACAAAAAAGGATCCAGTTTCCTTTAGTGCATAATCTTCAGTACTGAAATTACAGATAACAACAGGGGGCAACCTCACAAGTGCTTACCACTAACAAACTATACAGAACAAGCCAGCTCTAATGTGGCTTTCTACCTTCCTATGTGCCTTTCCATTCACTTCATTAAAATAGCTACATGCAGAGAAATTGCTATCTCAGGCAATTTTCATTGGAACACAAAAGGCAATTCCTTTCAGCATCCCCTAATATGAAAGCTCTGCTAGACCCCGCATCTTATTTCAGTTATGAATCTACTGCCGTTATTCCAGATAGGTGTTCAGCACGCATTAAAAAGAAACAAGATCGTTTAATAAGCACTGGAGAGATATGCAGTTATGAGTTTCCTATTATTATGTGTTTGTAATTTAAAAAAGGCAGAAATTAGAATATGCAAATGATTTGACATCAAGAAATTTAGCAGCAATACTCAAGGTGTTGCTACAGAATTTTCAATAAGGAGTAAGCAATAAAATAAAACAACTTTCTATCTGATCCACACAAAACCTATTAGATTCCATTTTTGTCCTTCGCAAACCTGATATACAAGCAATAAGTGCTACGGGCTAAATCTCTCACTTGGGTGTAATATTTATTTGGGAATAGCAGGGATAACCTACAGTGTGAGGGACACAAAAACAAAGTCAAAATCGAAAAATGGACCAATCTCATCAATTTGATTGAATTCGTTAGCAGTTTTTCTTCCGTTAATGGGCACAAGCGATCATAATGATCAATTGTCCATGGGATTGTATCATTAAAGGGCACCTTAAGACTTCTTCCTGCAGATGTAACCTCATGTCCTTAGTGTGTTCTAAAGTTAATGGGCAGGTATTCCCAGGAAAGCCATTTTTAAGTTTCTGTAATTCTTGTGAAAGAATTTTATTTTGAAGCTCTTACAAATTATTATTACATTGGAATGAAAGGATATCCAAGCTGAAAAAATGGAATTAAATAGATATATATGTGTGTCGGCAATGGTATCCAGTCACAGACTGCGTCCTTTGTCCCCATTTCTCCCTCACAAGCCTCTATTAGGCCCCATACACACATCAGACCATAGTCTTTCGAAAATGAAAGATCACAGACCAATCTTACCACCCTTCATGTAGTATGAGAGCCATACCTACACAGTCTATGCTATGGAGCTGAACTCCACATCAGAAAAAAATCTTTGCAAGATGCTGCACATCCAGATGCTGTACAGACACAAAAGATCAGTATCTGCAAAAGATCTGTTCCTGCCAAAAATCCATTCCTGCAAATTGCAATGATAGTCTATGAGATCTGCAGATCATCATACACACATGATTTAACTGACATTCATCTGCAGATCAGATCCACCAGGATGGATTTTCAGATCTGCAGATGATTGCTTGATCTGCAGGAAGCTGTTGGGAGTGCAGCCACAGCGGCAAAAAGGACACAATTGTGCATGTGCAAGGCATAGTGTATCCGGTTCAGGGGGCCAGGGCTTAGCCTGGGTAAAATTGCGGAAAAACAGAGGTGGGGGGGCGAGGGCGCACACCTCGATATGGATATCATTGCTGACACATGTATGTATAATCTATTTAATTCTGTTGTTTCAGCTCAGACATCCTTTATGTAGTACCAGCATCTTCTGTGGTGCTGAGATATTATGTTTTATTCATCTTGTACTTCATCACATGTACAAGTCCAATGCACAGCATTACATTTAATCCTCTTTGCTTAACGCAAACAATCTGTTAATGTATATTAGTCATTGGCATGCATTTCTAATTCCTGATAGCTTGGGTGTTTTTTTGTTTTTTTTTGTGGGTTTTTTCTTTTACTTAAGATCAACTGAAGTAACATTTAGCATATTAAAAGAGGTACAGTAGGGAAAGCAACGTAATTAATAAAATTGCTTATTATTTTTACAATATTCATTTATAATTCAGACAATGTCTGCCCACTGGGAGAAGACTGCATAGCTAATCAGCCTAGGTTCGACATCACTGAGTGGGTGGGGTTACATAGCAATATACAAAATATATAGATATAGAAAGGGTTTCTGGTGCTGAAACCAGGATATTAAAAGTGGGGTCCTGAATAATTTACCGTGTTCTACTATTTGTCGCTACAGTACCTCTTTAACCTATTTATGTATTTACTAAAGAGGTCCTCCAGTTTTGGGACAACTTGAGTTTTCCAATACTTAAAAAAGAAGGGTATGACATTCTTTCATTGGAATTTCAAGTAAATTGTTGAACTGTTTTCAAGCCCATTATCACTGTAGCCAAATAAAGTTACATTACTATCCACAAGTTGACAATAAAAGTGGAAAACAGAATTCCATAGTGGCTCAGTCTTGGCTGTCTGCCACGATGTATCTTAGTGAGAGCCAAAGTGTTTTCCTAAAAGATTAAAATATAGTGGGAGGGATACCTACATTTCCACAAATAGATAAATGTTTATTTAGAGCATTTATCTGACTGAAAAATATTTTTTTTTACCTTTTTAGAGCAAATTCATTCACACGTTTTTCTGATTCTGGGTCAGCTAGACTTCTAGTAAGGGCAGTTTTTTTTTTTCTTGTTGAAAGTGAGGAAAGTGTAAATTTTTTTCAACATAACTATTTAATATGCTCAGCAACTATGACTGCAGTTATCCAGTTGTACCTGTACTAATGCCAGCGTTTTTACCTTTTAGCAACATGAGCCTAAGCTCCAGAACCAATAAGTGTGATTGTAACGATTGTGGAACTTTCTCCGTAATCAGCGCACAACGCGTGCGCTGACACGGCGGAAATCCTCCACAAGCGTATATTTGCAGGCACCCAGCAAAAGGTGCTAGAGGGAAAATTCCTGTCGGCAGATGGCGCTGGGGAGTGCAGAGGAACCAATCCTCTGTACCTCCACAAATGCCAGACAGGAATTGTACGAAGCACAGAACGCAATCGAGGCGATTGCGAATGAGAACGAGCAAAGGGACAGATTGTATGTATGTGCGCCAATCTAGTCGCCACCCCGCGACCGCGCACACACAACAGCAGATATGAAATAGGAACGCAATCGCGAGAGGTGCGATCGCCAGACGTGACACAAGGCAGATCAGAACAGAATACAAGGTTAGCAAAGGCACAGCAAATAATACAATGAGAATAACAAGGAAAATAAACGCTAGCTAACCGTGGACACCGCACTCATTCGCAACAGTGCACGCGGTTATGCGCGGTCTTCACGTGATAAGCACAATAGAGACAAGCACGCCTAACTAACCACTAACAGACAAACATGAAACAGAGGACGCGTACGCTTGCTTAACGGTTACCTCACTGAGCCTCCAGCAAGCGTAGCAGACAAGACAGACACACGAAAACAGGGACAAGCGAGAGATAGGATCCACAGCACTAGCGAAAAGTGGCTAGCGCGATCCCAGGAGACAGAACAGAAGAGATAGCTGGTAGCAACCGCTGCACCAGCTACACTCCAAGAACAGAGATCAGAACCATTTCCTGTCGACCACCGTTGGGACAGGACAATGGCAAAAGAACAAACAAACAGATAAACAATCCTAACTACACTAGGGAAAACCTGCCTAGCGCAGATTCAGGAATTACTCTAAGCTGATCTTCAAACAAAGAGCATGGCTGACACTCCCGGCAGGAGTGTTACACAGGACAAAATCCTTATGAACAGCAAAGCATTGTGGGAAAGACATAGTAATTATAGTACACGCCTCCAATGAATGTGGCCAGGCAATTTGCATGACAACATATGCAAATTCCTCTGCAAGCACAAGCTGCAAAACTGACAGAAGCTCTTCTTTCCAGAGTCCTGCAGCATGCAAACCTACACAATGGTCAAAAGGCTGGCTGCCTGCACAGGCAGCTGAGCAAATCATCACAGTGCTGCTTCACTTTGCATTGTACTGTAGTGTATTATTGCTATTGAATGAAAGTTGGTGAAATCTGCTCAAACCTTTACTACAAGGGCAGTGCAGGAACCAGGCAACTCAGACCCAAACAATGATGAAGGAAGGAATTTCCACACATGTCCGTTGCGAATGATAGAACCACCTTTGTTAAATCAGGTTACGGTACGTACAGCCAGAGAGCCAGCATATTTTGGACTCACAATGGTCCTTAACCTCCTGGGCGATAATCCCGAGCTGAGCTCGGGGTATATCGCGCAGGAGGATTTCTCAGGCCCTGGTGGGCCGATTTGCATAATTTTTTTTTGTTACACGCAGCTAGCACTTTGCTAGCTGCGTGTAACTTCCGATCGCCACCGCTCGCCGCCGATACCCGCCGTGCAGCCCCCCAGACCCCTTGCGCAGCCTGGCCAATCAGTACCAGGCAGCGCTGAGGGGTGGATCGTGACTCCCTCTGACGTCATGACGTCCATGACATCGGTGACGTCATCCCGCCCCGTCGCCATGGCGACCGGGGAAGCCCAGAGGGAAATCCCGTTCTGAACGGGATTTCCTGCTTACTCTGATCGGAGTGGGTGGGGGATGCCGCTGCGCAGCGGCTATTATGTAGCGAGCCCAGGGCTCGCTACGATTTAAAAAAGAAAAATTTTAAAAAAAAAGTGCTGCGGCCCCTCCGGGGCGATTCAATTGTATCGCCCAGAGGGTTAATCATATCACATAGCGAGTCTGAAACATACTAGCATACAACCAGA
Source organism: Hyperolius riggenbachi (assembly GCF_040937935.1). Classification (NCBI taxonomy): domain Eukaryota; kingdom Metazoa; phylum Chordata; class Amphibia; order Anura; family Hyperoliidae; genus Hyperolius; species Hyperolius riggenbachi. The sequence goes on from NC_090650.1 coordinate 256,858,209, forward strand.
TGTCATACTTGTATGCTCTGCATAAGCGTACCAATGAAATCGCCGTTGGGAGACTTGGATGCAGGATACAGATGCTATACGGTTTACCCTTCTCCTGCACAAGTCCCAGCAGCGCTAATTACTATTCCCCCTCCAGGTCAAGGTGGATGGTGGGGAATGATGTAATTCGGCTGCCAGCTATTGCTGGTGGCCGAATTACAGTGTTTTAAAAGTAACTTCAGCTCAGTCTTCTGACGGCACTGAAGTTCCTCACTGTGCTCCGCTATAGCATAATTCCTATTACTGCCTATGGTGGCGCCGGCTGCGCCCAAATCTTCTGCGCTGTTATCACCGCGCTCGCTTCCAATGTTGACCAAATATTGGATTTTCCCATTTTATCATTTGTGCCTTCGATACTGTCTAAAATTCCATTCTATAATATTTCGAGGGGGGGGAGGGACGTGGGGCCTCATGATTTCTAGTTACGCCCCTGTTTATGTTTATGGATCTTCCCATTAAGTACTCCTTCCAGTGTAAAACAGAGTCGGCAATGTAAGGCTCTCTATTATGTCCCCCTTCATTTTAGAGACATATCTGGAGGCTGGAACTGAAAGGTATTTTTTTTACCAATATTTAACAAATAAATAACTTATGTAACGGATATAAGCTTGTTCAGATTTTTTTTTCCACCTCTGATTATATTGAATACTAGCAACTACAAAGACTAGCACGAGTTAATATATATAAATATGTGTATGTGTGTGTGTGCGCAGGTGTTCTTAGGCCACTTTGGTTGCATAAAGTAGATCAAGCATAAGTGAAAGAATTTCAAATACAGCCTGTGAGCATGTCTTTATACATGTAGACAGCGTGTACAGGCAAGACCTCCTAACAACTGAATCTTCACTGCAACATTTTTTTTAATCCTGTAAATAAAAAAGGCATAGTCACATACAATGAAAATAAGGATCTGAGGATGCACATTTTAAAACGTAAAAGTGGCCTGTCCAACAGAGACAATCGTTAGTGACCAGAATCCCACATCTTTTTGCTGTGGATGAACGTCTGGTGTGCAGAAGACTACTAGGCACTAAATATAGCTGAGTGAGGAGACAGTCTGCCTCCGTACCTAGTTGTATCCTATAACATAGGATGTAGGCTGGGGCTTCTGATGGCTGGCTGTAGAAAATAATGGTGATGTGAAAAGTCCCACCATACGTCACAGTCTGAACCAAGGTGTAGGGGAAGATGGTCTCCGCACACAATAACTTTAAGGACTTTAGTGAGAGGTACATGGAGGCTGCCATATTTATTTCATTTTAAGCAATACCAGTTGCCTGGCTATCCTGTTGATCCTCTGCCTCTAATACTTTCAGCCATAGGCCCTGAACAAGCATTTGCAGATCAGGTGTTTCTGACATTATTGTCAGATCTGACAAGATTATCTGCATGCTTGTTTCTCGTGTGATTCAGCCATTACTTCAGGCAAATAGATCAGCATACTTCATACACCTGATGAAGAACCGTGATGGTTCGAAACATGTAGTGTTGCTCCACCACTAATACACGCTTTAATCAGCAAGCCATTTGTGTGCCGCCTCTTCACTGTTTTTATAAATAGATCAGCAGGGCTGCCAGGCAACTGGTATTTCTTAAAAGAAAATAAATATGGCAGCCTCCATATACCTCTCACTAAAGTGCTCCTTTAAAGCCCATGGGGTATATGGCTCTATTTATTTTTACAGCAGTCTGTGGGTAAAAGAACATGATAACGTATGTGCAAGTGTACTTTTATTTTATAACGAGCATTTATTTTAAAGGACAACTGAAGCGAGAGGTATATGGAGGCTGACATTTTTATTTCCTTTGAAGCAATACCAGTACCAATACCAAGATTAGCTGCATGCTTGTTTCTGGTGTAATTCAGACACTACTGCAGCTAAATAGTTCATCAGGGCTGCCAGGCAACTGGTATTGTTTAAAAGGAAATAAACATGGCAGCCCCCATATTCTTCTCACTTCAGTTGGGGTATGCAGATTATAAATAAAAGAATTGTGCAAGAACACCTGTCTTACATACCGTACTTATTCCAGGTAAATGAGTAAGAGTATCGGGCACTACAAGAATTGCCTTGAACACTTTAACAAAGAATGAGGGTACTTGTCCCCAACCTAGGGAAGGGGCTATTTTTCAAGGGTAAAATCCCCAGGTTAGGCAGAAAATCATGACTGTATCTCACAGGAGTACTATGATTTCTTCCCAAGCAGTAGAAAACTGTGAATAGTGCTGGCTTCTTTCCTCTGTCACCACACCTCTGTGTCTGAAATAGAGGGCACAGCGTGGGGCAATCATATTTCTGGATCATCTTATTTTCCCCTAGAGTCCGGGGGGAAACCAATAAGGGATGTGGAAGCTGTGACGGCACCAGGGTTCATATGGAGCTCCCCTCCAGTGACTGCATTACTGCTTTATTGGTGCTAAACCATTCCCTCTTCTGCCTTCACCTTTCCCGCTCAGTGGTTTCCCTTGAAAATCTAGTCTTTGTGTTCTGTATATCATGTGATTATTATACATACAGCGCTGGATTGGGGTTTCCAGTATAAAACTTGCACTGGAGCCCAAAGCACTGTAGTTATGCCACTGCCTACTGCCCTAGAGTATCAGTGATGATGGAGATCAGGTAACTCTTGGCAACAGGTATAGGATCAGTTTTTTTTTTATTTCACTGTTCTCCTCTAAGATTTATCTGACAGCAGCATGTTCATGGTAAACACCTTTCTTCCTTTTTCTGCGCAGGAAAAGAAAGAACTGGAATCAGCTTCATGCAGTGGTGGAGAACTGGTTCCAACCATAAGGACTTATCATCTCCTAGCAAATCCCTTCATTTTCCAAATATCACCTTGAACCGGGATGTGTATAGACACCAATGGCATCTCCACTCCCACCCCCTCTTTGTAATAACTTAATAGAGTGGCTAGTGTGATTACTATAATAGCTAACCAGTTCTGCAGCAAGCTATACACAGTTCAGAAGGAAACAAATATTGCACTTAGAAGAAAAGCACTGTAGGTTATTGCCTTATTATATACAGAACCCTACATTTAGAGCCTAATATCACAAACTCTTAAGTTCAGGATTCTACTTGTAGTTTGTATCCTTGTAGGGGAGCTGCTGTCCACAACATGTGATATTAGTTACAAGGAAATCTGCCTACTGATGGCACAGTTACAAATCTAAAGTTCTCAGTACAATCTGCCAGTACTTGCCTTGTGGCCTTTTCCTACACTATAAATCCCCCAGCAGGGAATCTGAGGTCAGAGGGATATGGAGGCTGACATGTTTGTTTTCTTTTAAATAATACACATCGCCTAGCTGTCCTAAAGATTATCTGCCTCTAATAATTTTAGCCATACACCCTGAACAAGCATGCAGATCAGATGTCCATGACGACTATGAAAAGATTAGCTGCATGCTTGTTTCAGGTGTGTGATTTAGACCCTACTGCCCAGAAAGATCAGCAGGACTGCCAGGCAACTTGTTTAAAAAGGAAATCCATATGGAAGCTTCCAAAGGTCTCACACATCAGGTTCCTTTTAATACTTTTCCTACAAAAACAATTACGGTACCTTGACCTTTGACGGATGGTTAGGGATTGGGTAGTGTGAGAATAGGGTTATGTTAAGTGATTGCAAAAATTACGTATATTCTATCGTACTACTTATTGCCCAATAGTACAATTTTACTGATATTCCACTAGCAGCTTTCCCTGGCAGTCTTTTTAATTTTTGCCTTACATGTTACTAGTCGGTCTCTGTCTTAACGACCTGGATTGTCTGGTCCTTGCCTTTATCTTTTGTATCCACTTCTGACCACATCTTGATATTGCACTCCCTTGCCTGCCACTTGCTTTGACAACATCAACCATCTAGATCTATCCCAATTGCTCTCAGCTCTCACTTTGGCCTGAACTTGCCTTTGCCCCATAGCTGTCACCGTGACATCAGCCTGGCCTGACCTTTTGTCTCCATCAGCCTATCCTGATTCATGGCCTCTCACTGACCTTTCAGCCTCCAGTTATCTCCCTCTATGGTCTTACTAGTTCCCCCTGCTATTAGTGGAGTGTGTCAAAGAGCTGTTACCTGGTGTCTCCAAGTAGCAAAGTGAACTATCACTCACTAGAAGTGGTGGCCCATGATTCCTTGTGGGGTGCATTGCTGAACACATATGCTGGGAATACACGAGGAGTTTTTTTGGCAGATAGATGGCTCAATAGATAATTTCTGACAGGTCTGATCTGATTTTGATCGTTCTTCTTATAGGAGTGAATGGAAACTGATCGGAAAAACTATCGGAAAATGGATAGACCAGTAAATATGTTGAAAAAAACTTGTGTATTCCCAGCATTAGACATCATACACAATTATTGTCACCTGCAAGGTTGGGGACTTGATCCCTTGAATGACAGGTCAGGGCAGAGTTCTGTACAGAGGAATCACTAGTGTAGAGAGGCTAGCTACACGCTATGTTGCTACAGAGGGGAGCAGAAGGATGACAGTGCAGGGCACAACATAACAGGAGGGGGATCAGCTGGGTCAGCATGGGCTTAGCTGCAATGATCCAGCAATCCAGGTCTTGTCTTTATCTTGCAGTAATAACTAATTGTAACAGCGTACTAACCATGTATAAAGCAGTAAATACAGGCGCTATAGTCACACAGATGTGTAGATAAACCGATGATCCACAATTATCATACAGTAAAAGCAATCAAATCCTCAGCACTACATCAGGTGAAAGATTTCCCACACTGAGCACTGGTGGCTGCAGGAAACATTCAATCAAACTACACATGCAGTGTGGCCACCGCCAAAGGGATATAAAATGGGATCAACTAGTGTCTCAAAGGGTTTTAATTTCCATCGATAAAACATTGAATAACAGAAACTTACACTGTGGATCCTTACACACAGGATCCTATTGCATACTAATACACAAAAGTGCTCAGTGCAGTTTCAAAGTAATTGCCTGCTCTTCACACCATAGACAATTAACCACTTAATTATCATGCCAACACCCCCCCCCCCCCCCCCCCCAATTATAAAGAAATAAAAAAAAAATCACAATGGCAGCTTGTTGAGAACCTGTGAAATAGGGTATTTTTTATTTCAGCACAAACCACAGCAGTCAGCCCAGTTCCTCAGTTACATTAAATCTTTTGCACTGTCTTCTGAATTTGTGATGAGCAGCAAGGTGACATTACTGTGTGTAAACAGATGCAGAGAAATGCAACTAGGATCCTTTTGAAGCCATAAGTTGCTAATACCATTTTCTCTCTATTTCTTAACCAGTCTTGTAAGCAAAGACAAACAAAGAAAAAACTTTACAAGGAGAATTTGGCTGATGAGCAGTGTTTGCTGACAGTGTGGCAAACAAACACTTTGGCAAACACTGTCAAAATCACATTTTTCCCCTTCTTTCCAGGGAGCTATTATCTTTTAGTAGGCATACTGGTTACTTTCACACAGTGCAAGGCTAAAGCTGGTTGGACAATTAACAACTAATTACAGCAGAAGGCATGTACTGACCAGGCAATTAGATGAAACCGACAATAAAATGGCTTAATAAGTAACTCCACAAAGCTGCTGGTCTGTTATGAATGCACACACATTGTACGTCTTAGGAGGCTCATGGGAATTGAAAGATGGTGTACTTCTCAAAGCTCCATAATAATCGCTTTTGTATTTATTTCCAAAAACCAGACTATGAGAGCTTCTACACACAGGTTACACTAAACGACTCTGCCTGTTTGCAGATGCGGTTCTTTCCTAATCAATCTGTTATAGCTGGAAATCCTTGCAGATCACACAAACTGTATGTGGCCGGATAGACATGCAACAGAAACCGAACAAAACCTCATCCTCATTAGACAAAGCTAAAAGCAATGGGCTTCATAGTATGTAAAACCATCACTATATAGTTAGCTGGAATTTATCCATAGACTTCGAGCGTGAACACACTGAAAACCGGCAAGCGCAAAATCGCATGCTTGCGTTTTTGCAATGCATTTGCGATTTTCTTGTGATTGGTGATAGGCTAAATGTCCTTCAACAGGAATTTGCAAGGTCTCCTGAGATTTGACCTCGGAAAAAAAAAACGCACCGCAATCGCATCTCATTTTTGTATGTGATTCATCATACGCAGTGCTCAAAAAAGTACTGCAGACACTGCGATCGGGATTTTCTAAAATTGCACCACTGTGTACAGTTCATCACGATTTTTATTATTTTTAAAAAGGTTTTGCATTTGAAAAAACATATGTGATTATATTGCAGTGCAACGCAGCCAGTGTGTACAGGCCCTAAAGGTCCATCAGACATGCAGGAAACGTCCTACATTTTGGCCTATCTGCTGATGCCGGTTTCACGTTTACACCCATGAGGAGGGGAGGTGACCAGGCCGCAGCCACTGCTCACGTTCATTCCTGTGAGTACAAGATCCGTCTAGACAGGTTTTGATTTACATTCAGCCTGAAGCTTTGGTATCCTGTTGTTCAGTGTTGTTCAGCTTTCTCACCAGAACCCGAGATATACACACGCTTACCACATGCTTGTACAGCTATATTTTTGATCAATTTGATTAAAGAAATAGCTTATATGCAGAGGCTTGTTCTGGTGTTCTGACTAAGGTAATAAGCTACAATTCAAAGTTTATTAAAACAAAGATGATCAATGGACAATTTAACTCTGTTTAAACTTATTCATCAGAACAATGCAAATCACTGTGCTTTGTCTGCGAATACAGGCAGGTCTCCATTTAGACATCTAGATATACAGGTGAAATACAGTGATGAAGATTTGCTATGTACTTTGTTCATGTGTATGGCAGTGCAGGATGGCAGTGGTGTGCACCACATGTACCATAGCAGAATCATACACTTCCCTACCATTTAACTACTAAATCAAATGATGATGTGATAAGACTGCTGCTTAAAGTGGACCTGTATTTGCAAATATGTATCAGGGTTACCTGCTTTAGCAACATGGAATGACTAAATACCATTTCCTTGCATATATGACTTTAATGTATCAGGGTTTACATTAAAGTCATATATGCAAGGAAATGGTATTTAGTCATTCCATGTTGCTAAAGCAGGTAACCGGTATTTCTACTGCATGGTTACTTGACTCAGACAGACCAATTCCAGAATGACTAACAAACTACTCTCAAAGGAACCTTTGTGAAAAAATACAGTGTGAAACAATAGAAGAGAATCCCAAAATGAATCACAGAGGGTTGTAAGTATTTCATCATTAGATAATATCAATGAGATGCTGGCAGTTTTGAGTTAATGCAAATTTTATGTAATTTGTATGCATTTTGGAATTAGACCATTCAAATTCAGAAGCTGGAGGTTTTCACTGGTCCAACACAGGACAAGTTTCATACATTTGCATCAAATTAACATAAAATCTGCATCAACTCAAATTATTAGCATCTTACTGACCATCGCCATTTTGTCTTTCAATTGTTGCCTGGAGTTCTGCTTTAATTGACACCTGAAGTGGGAGGTATATGAAGGCTGCTACATTTATACCAGTTGCCTGGCATCCTACTGATCTATCATGCATGCTGCAAATCCAGTCAGACTACAGTTAGAACACCTGATCTGCACGTCTGTTCAGAGGGTCTATGGCTAAAAGTATTAGAGGTAGAGGATCAGCAGGACAACCAGGCAACATGCATTGTTTAAAGGGAAATAAATATTTCAGCCTCCACATTCCTCCCACTTCAGGTGTCCTTTAGGCTAATTTCACACCAGGACGTTGCGTTAGAGGGGGCGTTAAGGTCGCATAACGTCCCCCTAACGGAACGCCTGGTGGTGCTGGATCTGGACGTCAGAGTGAGCCGCGTTGTGCAGCTCACTCTGGCGTCAGTGATGCCGTGATGCGCACTCTTGTGCGCATGCGGCATCACGTGGTCCCGCCGGCCAATCGCCGCACAGAGCGGCTGCTCCAGGAAGTAAACACTGCACGTCATAACGTGCAGTGCATATTAATTAGCCATGTGCCTGGCCGCTCTCCGCTCCTCCCCAACATTACTGAGCATGTGCATGCAGTCTAACGCGGCTCAGCCGCGTCCAAAGTACTGCATGCAGTACGTTGTCTTGTGACGCAGCGTTACAATGTAACGCAACGTCCGCACTGTGAACAGCCCCATTGATTTTTCATTACTGTGCGGTGGGCTGCGTTACAGGCTGCTCTAACGTGCGCCTGTAACGTCCCACTGTGAAACCAGCCTTAAAGGGACTCTGAGCACCTCTCATGGGTATGCCTTTAAAACTCCAACCAGTACTGCAAAGTACTTAAAGATGCATACCTTTCTGTAGTGCTCTCCTCCTGAATCACCGTTCTACACCAAATAGTTTTTATTCAATTTCAATTTAAAAATCGCGGCTGCCATCTTGGCTATGTTATAACTTCTGGGTCACCCCTGTCATCTCAGTTAGAGAAGTGCATCACTGAATGAAGCAGGAAGAGGAAGTGACATGCATGGCCATTGCAAGAGGCTCCTCCAGAGGGGTCATAGCACAACTTTGTTGGAAGTCGTCTGTCTTAAAGGCATACCCATGAGAGGTGCTCGGAGTCCCTTTACGTTTTTTTGCTGTAACCTACTGAAGACGTAAAGCAGTAAAGTTAAATTATTGCCATTTTAAAATCAATGGAAACCAGAGATAGATCATTAGCCATGTTACTAGTAGGTATGAACACATCTGAATGCAGAAATATACATTTCACTTTATCTGAAAATAAATATTTTTGTAAAATCAGAATTAAGGAACCATACAGAGTACATTTCTAACCTACATAAAAAAAATCAAATTGTTTGATGTTCCTTCCTAGCTGTTCTCAAAACAGGGTTTTGTGTAGATCTAAGCAGGGTAATTTGCATGTGAATGTGAAAAGTCAGAACACATGGAAATAAAATTATTTATGTGCTTGCATTACACCCTGGTACCTAGATCAAAAGCTTTCATAATTCAATTAGAAGCCTTGCATTACACAGAGAGGATTTAGGTGCAAATTAAATTGTAAACAAAGCATATTATCCAAGACAAAATGATAATGCTACGCACTACATGTGAGGTGGCAAAAGACCAAACCTCAGAGCCAAACATGGTCCTAGAACTCTACAAGCACTAAATAGTGTCAGAGCTTGATTTTATAGGTATAGGCCTTTTGGTAATTACAAATGTACCAAGTCAAGTGTACCTCAGCAGCAGTTAAATAATGCAAGAGTTCCAGATGTGCAAATTGGGATCTTTTCAGAGCAGTTTAAACATTATGAAGCACAAGGGACTGTTTAGTGAAATAAATCTGGTCTGTTTAACTTACCTGGGACTTATTCCAGCCCCTTAAGTCCTTCTGGTCCCTTTCCGCCATTCTGTACTGCTCTGTTCGACAGCTGTGTCCTTTCGAAAGCTAGCCTACTCAGCCAGTTACAGGCAGTAGCAATTTTTCCTTAGTGAGCAAGCGCAGAACGCATCCTGCCACAGGAGGAGGCATGTAACAAGGGGCTCCGCATGCAGCTTTCAGAGGGGCGGAGTGGCTGAATAGAGCAGCATGGGATAACGGCAAGTGACTTCAGGAGGCTGGAAGAAGGCCACATTGCATTCATTTAAATTTCCCTTAAGATGCCAACTCCCAAAGTAGTTTGGCAACTCTTGATGCTGTGCTGCCCCAGATAATGTCATGAAATCTGGAAAACCAGACCTAAAGCTACACAGTAGGGCACAGAAGGTGCCAAGAGGATAACAGTCTGCAGCAGTTTCTAAGTAAAGGTCCCTGCACCAAGTACTTTAAACTGAGATGATAGCAAGGCTGCTTTACCAGCTGATGCAGAGGTAAGAATCATTGGGGGTGACAGGAGTACCTAGGCTGGAGGAAAGGGCAAGCAACATGCATGCAACAGTGACTGGTGCATTGGAGCAGCAAGTTAAACTAAGCATGTGGATAGACTAATAGCATCAATAGCCACTTTACACGTCAGAAGATCCTGGTGATTGGTGGGATATACAGTATAAATGGTTAGCAATCTCTTCAGCAGAACTGTGTGCAACAGATACTTCTGAGGAGGAGCAGGTAATGCCAAGTGTGCAGATAGTAAAGTGTTGGTGGTCAGAACAGGGTTCCACCGGGCAGCACGGTGGCGTAGTGGTTAGCTCTCTCGCCTTGCAGCGCTGGGTCCCTGGTTCGAATCCCAGCCAGGGCACTATCTGCAAAGAGTTTGTATGTTCTCTCCGTGTCTGCGTGGGTTTCCCCCGGGCACTCCGGTTTCCTCCCACATTCCAAAAACATACAGATAAGTTAATTGGCTCCCACTAAAAAAAATTAGCCCTAGACTACAGTACTTACACTACATAATATAGATATATGGCAATGGTAGGGATTAGATTGTGAGCTCCTTTGAGGGACAGTTAGTGACAAGACAATATATATATATATATATATACACACACTGTACAGCGCTGCGTAATATGTCGGCGCTATATAAATACTAAATAATAATAACAGGGTATGAACACTTTTCGTCTATATTGTAAACAAGATGTAAGTGGTGGAGTGATCCCATTACACCCACAACCTTACTATGCTACAATTCACCGAGTGCTTTTGATAAAAGTTGTTTTCTGGCTTTGACCATTCTTTAAAAGCTAATTATTTACCATTGGCAAGTTTTTGTTAGAGCAAAACATGCTCTAACACTACTGATGGTCTTGGAGAACTCATGAAGAATCATGTGATCAGTTTGGTCAGGTGATAGATATGTAAGTATCTGATTTGCTAGTCCTGATCATGTGAAACTCCCTACCACCCCTTTCCAGTGTTCATTGATGGGCCTGAGGTCACTAGAGTCCCCTGCGTTAGGTTCCTTGGCACAACCATAACTAGCGACCTAAAATGGGAGCAGAACACCACCAATATTCAGAAGAAGGCACAGCAGAGATTATTCTTCCTGCTCCAACTGAAGGAATTAGGTATGCGACTGGAATTGTTGACCAGCTTCTACACCACTACCACTGTGTCCATCTTCTGTTCCTCAATCATAGTCTGGTATACAGCAAACGACAAGTACAAACTCCACAGAGTGATCAACACAGCGGAAAAGATCATTGGTGCTCCTCTACCTCCACTAGATCTACTCTATACCACAAACGTGAGGACGAGGGCCACCAAGATTTTGCACTACCTCTCCCATCCAGGCAGGCGCTACTTCAAGCCTCTTCCCCCGGGCCGCCACTTTAGATCCACCCCCTCCAGGACCACCAGGCGCCTTCTTCCCTCAAGAAGTCCTCTTGCTGAAATCTAGCGCCTCCCCAACCCCCCAGAACTGCACTGCTGTGGAACTTTAGCCTTCTATTTTAATGCTTGTTCTGAGGTTTTGTCTCCTCTAATGTATCCTCTCATGCTGGTATGAATGTAATCGTTGTGGAACTTTAGTTACATGTACAGTATGTCATTTATGGTACTGCCTTGCAATGTGAAACACAAAAAATTCCGGGCAAGCCAATCGACGTACTTGGCGAGTTAATGTGATTCTGATTCTGCTAAAGCAAGATATGATCACTGCAAATCAGAGATTTGCAAATCTATAAGCTGATCAAACTAATCACATGCTTCTCCATAATTCCTCCTAGAACACCATCACCACTGAAGGCCTACAGAGAGCTAAGAAAAAATTTGTGCATGGATTTAGTGTAAACGACTCAACATATTTAAAGACAGATGACAGTAAAGGAGAAAGATTAAAGTGGAATATAACCCTGCATTTCATCTTTGCTCTAAAGCCTCATCTACACGGGTAGATGAGGCTGCGATCCGGCGGCTCGATTAGCCGCCGGATCGCCTCTTCCGCGTGCCCGCCGCGTCCCCGCTCGCCACGCGTGCACCGCATTCGATTCCCCGCTCGTCCCCGCCAGCGCCGCTTATCTGCCGCTCGATTCCCCGCCATTGTCCCCTCGCGGGGAGCGAGCAGGGAATCGGCGGAAGCAAGATCCGTCCTGTCTGATCTTATCAATCGAGCCACATCAGCGGCTCGATTGATAAGGAATATCGCGGCCGCATCTACGCGTGTAGATGCGGCTTAAAACATTATTTACAGCATATTATATTCAACCAGCATTTTTTTTTTTACTAGACCAGCATTGAAGGGTTACACACAGAGCTTGAAAGTTGAGCGCAGTGAATTGCAGAGGCATCCGAACTTTAGATAATGTTATCTTGTGTTTACTTAAATGTATCAAGTGAGGAATGTGACACATTCTCTAACTGTACAGGAGCTGCTGGAGACAGAGAGACACTGAAAGCATGTTTGCTTGCAAAGCAGCAACAAATAAAACCAGTTATTAATAAAATGCAAAGTCAGCTCACAAAGCAAAAAACTGTACTTTTGGAAACCTATAACTTCTAAATGAATAATAATACTTATGCACAAATGCAAATATGATAGCCGTATGGTAAACATGTTTTTATTGAATATTATGTCAAGTTTTAAACCGCTTTAATCAGAGTGCCCACTAACTGCCCTTATTTATGCATGGAGGGATTTGAAAAATAGGATAAGAAAGAGGAAACTGACCAGTAATCACTTAATTCTAGCATATTATCAAAAGGGGAAACCAGAAACTACAAAGCTCATACTGCTTTATTCAATAGCTGCTGGGCCACCATTTATTCCAATAGGATTTTATGCTTCAAGAATATCCTAGCAACATACATTTGCTTTTTCCAGACTGTAATATGAGTAATCCCACTTCTGAACTGATAGCTGCTTACATTTATTTAGAAACCTACACTGCTGAGACAACTTCCTTTCTGGATTCTAATATTGTACCATAACCACAAACTTGTAAATCATGCATTAGGATAACAGTAAACAGACCAGCAGCTGCTATACAGTACAACAGCCTTGGTTTCAACTTTTCCTCACAGGCTTGTCACAAGCAAGCAACAAACCTCTTCAAATCTCAGAAATGTTCATTTATAGTAAAAAAAAAAAAACAGAGATGACACTGCTGCAACATTATTTTACATACAGTAAGTATTTAATCCAAAACACTCTTTAACATAAAATAACAATGATATCTTATAAAGTCATACTGTGATGGTGATAGAATGTACTACACAGTGGACTCCCATTTTGAGGAAGAAGACAAATTTGAGGATGTAGATTTACTGAGAGAAAAGATTGACACAGAATACACTGAAGGACCTAAACATAGTTTATTTAATCCACATTGTACATTTCACCCTCAGTTGCCCAAACATCACTCGATATTGCAGCTCAAACGACCTTCCAATTAGATAATTTTATTGAATCAAAAGATAATCGGTACTGCAACATGGCTGTCTGATCTATCTTTCAATCGATTTCCAGCCTAAATTGGTCAAATGGATCGACCGAACATGCGGGAAAATCTAGCTGCCCTTGCAGCTAGATTTTCCCGCATGTTCGGTCGATCCATTTGACCAATTTAGGCTGGAAATCGATTGAAAGATAGATCAGACAGCCATGTTGCAGTACCGATTATCTTTTGATGCAATAAAATTATCTAATCGTAAGGTCGTTTGGGCCGCAATATCGAGTGATGTTTGGGCAACTGAGGGTGAAATGTATAATGTAGATTAAATAAACTATAATGGGTGTGCATTGCTCATGCTAGATACACACTATGAGATTTTTGTGGCAGATTTACTTTCAGATCGATTACTTCCAACACGTCCGATCTGATTTCCGATGGATTTCCGAGCATTTTTCGATCAATTTCCTATTGCAGTGAAGTGAAAACAGTCGGAAATTAATCGGAAATCAGATCGGACATGTTGGAAAAAAATCGATCTGTCAGTAAATCTGCCACAAAATCTCATAGTGTGTACCTAGCATAACGCCATTCCATATTAGGACAGACCCCTGGCCGTTGTCCCCTCAAGTGTAAAGTGTGCCCTCCCCTGTGCCTGTTCTGTGTGTTTTAAGGTCACATGTGCCAAACACTGCAGCACAAAGTAGTCTGCGGGCCTCAGGTATGATGAATGTGGTGCGGGGAGTTCCAATGGCAAAGAGGGTCAAACCTCCAATGAAAAGTCCATACACAACCCAAAAGTCCATACACATCTCATAAGGAACTCGACTCCCAACGGATTCTTATCCAGTGTTCCACCTTTATTTCATGTCATATAGCGGTTATACAGCATACCGTGATCAACACAACATTTCGGGTGAGGTCAAGCACTTGAAAAAGGGCACCTCGCCGAAATGTTGTGCTGGTCATGGTATGCTGTATAACCGCTATATGACATGAAATAAAAATGGTACATTGGATAAGAATCCGTTGAGGGTCGAATTCCTTATGGGATGTGTACGGACTTGATCACATGTGCCGGACCCCATGGTAACGGCACTCACGCTGATACCAAAGACCGGAGGAGGCCAGGACTCGTTCCAGCAGACAGGTGAGACAGGGGGAGGCTGGCAGGCAGCACAGGATGATTTGCAATAGATTTCATGTTGAAATCAATTATAAATAGCTGGACAGTGTTTGGGAGGGCATCAGATCCCTGTCTGCTCAAATTCGATCCCATTTATCTAATGGCCAATCTGGCCATACATCAAGTGACGTATGGGAAGCTTAAGAGACACAAGTTACATATAGAGCTGAAATAGGATCAAATGCTATGCATCCATGATTTGTCACAACAGGTTCAAATACAACTGGAGCTAGCAAATGGCAGCTACCCAGAGCAGCCAAATAGGTCTCATATGTCATATGCTGAATGGAACAAGCATTCTAAATGGTTGCTCCTGGCAACTGAACAATAACATACAATTTACAATTTAAACCTGCTCTTCTACTCTCACATTTCTTCGTAGCAAGGGTAAGGCTAAGTTCACAGCAGGAGCTGTGCTGCTTTCCCTGTAAAAACACGAACGCAACACTACAGAGGGGAAAAGTCGCATCACACGTTGCTGCATACAGTGAAGCATACAGTCAATGAAAAGTATACGTCACTGTCATTGCTTGTATTATGATGTAGTCCATTTGCACTTTGAACGTCGCATAGACTTATCATTGCAGTGCAACTTTCTGCATTAAAATGCCTCTGTTACTTTCGCACTGCAATGCCCCATCATGAACTTAGCCTTAATAAATCCAGAGCTTTAAGTATGCAAACAAGGCAGTTGAATTTCAGCAGTAGGATGCACTTCTGACAAGTAAACAGAAGTAAAAAGACTTAACTGGGTGAGCAAACAATCCTGAAAACAAAAGAGTGCTGAAAAGCTCAAAAGCCAACTATGGCCTTAATTCACTAAGATCATGCTGGAGATAATAAGGCAAGAGAAAACTTACCTCTACACAGTGAGAGAGTTATTTAATCTCTTCATTACTTAAATTACCTCCTCTGTAGTTAATTTACCTCCTGTGTAGTTATTTTCACACGCAGTTAATTAACAGCCTGTCTTTAACTCTGGAGTTATTTTAAGGATTGGAGAGTTAACTTAAAGACAGAAGAGTTAACTTTAGGTTTGCCTGAGGTAAAATGTTTAATGAATACTACATGCCTTATCACCATGGTAACAACTCTAGAAACGTTATTAAAGACAGGAGATAAGCTTAGTGAATTGAGGCCTATGTATAGTTTTTGGGTTTTTTTGGAGGGGGTGGGAGCAATTTGCAAAGGGTTTTTAAATACCCCACAGCCGAAAGGGAAATGTTTACATTCTGGAGGTTTCCATTATGACTCTAAAGGCACAGTTTTGGTGGTGAAACACTTATCTACATTTACATACTAAGGTTCTCCAGGGTTTCTTTTATGTTACTTTCTGAATGCTCTGTTTGTTGGGGGTGTTGAAAGCCCATTTCTATCAGGTCTTGACACACAATGGAGGGTCAGATCTGCATTAGACATGCCAAAGATGTCACTGATAGATTCACATACAAATAAAATGTCTAGATGACGAATAGTTAAAAGCAGCTTCCAAAAAGTGGAAGCTGATTAGGTCACAGCTGAAGAGGCATTGGAGTACAAGATGCCTTTCTTCTATATGGCCTCAAAGTGCTCCAGAGCACCAGTTGAAAGTGGCATATACAGACTTCTGAGGATTTCAACATGAACACAATTGAAACTGTTCAGGTCAGAAAAAGGACTATAATAGTGGAAGACAACAGCCATTAAATAACTGAAGGCTGAGCCAGAGGGTTAATCATCTTTTTACAAGGGATCCACCATATCTTGCTAATATAAGCTACTTTATCATCACGTTGTCCTTAACTGTTCTTCCAGCATTAGACTTGTCAAGCTCTACATACCACAAGATGATGACAGAACAAAATGCACTTAACAGATAAAGGAGTACAGGAAGCATAGTGACATTGCGGTCACTCAAGTATGGAACATTTGTCTTCATGTACTCAGATAATGGAGTTTTAGGTGTTCGGCTTATGAATATTTGTTAACTGTGTGGCCTGGGCATTATAAGCAAACATAAAATGTGATGTCTTTGTATTTCTTTCTGGGAAAGTCAGTAACTTTCCAAGCGAATATTTCCCCAGAGACTTGGCAAAATCATCTCTTGGAACATAAAATCCATTGTAAATTTTACATTCTATTGATTCTCTTCTAACATAAAGTTATAACTACCTACCACTGTGTCCAGCATCTTGTGGCGTGTAGCCCTTCCCCCGGCACTCATCTCTATCTCGTGAGGCACAATTGCAGTATACATTTACTGCCCCATCAAAATAACTCAACACTCAGCCATTAATATCTAAACCACTGGCAACAAAATTGAATACACCCTTACATCGAGAAAGTAAAAATTATGCCCCAACTGTCAATATTTTGGGTGCCCACCTTTTCCCACCACTGCCTTAACTCTTTTGGGCATTGCGTTCACTAGAGCTATACAGGTTGCCACTGTAATCCTCTTCCACTCCTCCATGATCACATCATAAAGCTGATGGATGCCAGAATCCTTGTCCTCCTCCAACTACCATTTGAGGATGCCCCACAGATGCTCCGTAGGGTTTAGGTCTGGAAATGTGCTTGGCCAGCCTAGCACTCTCAGTTTCTTTAGCAAGGCAGTGGTTGTTTTGGAAGTGTGTTTGGGGTTATTATTTTGGAATACTGCCCTGCAGCCCAGTTTTCGAAGGTAGGGGGATCATGCTCAGCTTCAGTATGTCACAGTACATGTTGGCATTTATGGCTCCCTCAATGAACTGTAGCTTACCAGTGTCATCAGCACTCAAGCAGCCCCAAACCATGATTGCCCCCCACCACCGTGCCAGACTGTAGGCAATACATTCTTGTCTTTGCATTCCTCACCTGGTTGCTGCCACACATGCTTGACATCTTCTAATCCAAATAAGTTTATCTTGGTCTCATCAGACCACAGGACGTGGTTCCAGTAATCCCTGTCCTTTTGCTGGGCATACACGGCTCGATTTTGAGCCATTAAGATGGCTCGATAGATAACTTCCGACATGTCCGATCACCGTTCGATCATTTTGCCGCTCGATTTCCCATTGAAGTGAATTGAAAAAAGATAAGAGAATCGAGCGGGCAAAACGATCGGGCGCAGAATTGAGCGCCAGAATCAACCCGTGTATTCCCAGCATAAGTCTGCTTGTCTTCAGCATACGGTTTGCATTCAGTATTGTACATCATCTTTAGAAGAGGCTTCCTTCTAGTACTAAAGCCATGCAGACCAATTTGATGGCTGAACCCCACCCCTTCAACCTCTGGTGCAATGCTGCCAGTACTCATATGTCTATTTGCAAAAGATAACCTCAGGATATGACTGAGCCCATGCACTCAGTTTCTTTAGTCAACCATGGCTGGGCCGGTTCTGAGTAGAACCTGTCCTATTAAACCCTTGCATGGTCTTGGCCCCTGTGCTGAAGCTCAGCTTCAGGGTGTTGACAATCTTCTTATAGCCTAGGCCATATTTATGTGGAGAAACAATTCTTTTTTTTAGATTCTCAAAAAGTTTTCTGCTATGATGCGTCATGCTGAACTTCCAGTGACCAGTAAGAGAGTGTGCGAGCAATAATACCAAATTTAACACACCTGCTCCCCATTTACACCTGAGACCTTGTAACACTAACGAGTAACATGACCCCAGGGAGGGAAAATGACAATTTGGGCAGTATTTTTAAATCCTTCAGTTATGGAGTGTACTTACTTTTGTTGCCAGTGGCTTAGATAGTAATGACTGTGTGATGAGTTATTTTGATGAGGCAGCAAATTTACAGCATTATACAAGCTGTACACGGACTACTTTACATCGCATCAAACTGTCATATCTTCAGTGTTGACAATTTTTGCAAGCCATTTTAAAACTTGTGACTTTCTATACTTGTTACAGAATAACAATCACTACAATGCAACCTGCAGCACTTATAACAATTATGATTGGTGTGAACTAGCTAAAAGTATTGAATTGTCCAAGTGTTTTTCCAAACCCTGGAAAGCTCCGGCATTCAAAGTAGATCTTTAAAAGTGCTCTTGATGTGAAATAGTCCTTACTACCACATTCATACTCACAAGCACCCACTAATTCACACAGCTATAACAAAAATGGCAGAATCCTCATTTTTTTAAAAGCAAAACAATTTGAAATCTGCTCAGTTTGTAAAAACAAAAGGAAATCGAGAGCTCACAATAGGGTAGTATGTTAAAGTCATGTTACATAGAATAAAGTCAATCTGAATGAATACTCACAAGGAAGGGTTACTTTGAAAGAAACTACTGTATAGGCAGGTGGGGAGATTAAACTCAACATCATTCAGGTTAAAAAGTCGCTCTCCGTCATCCGGAAAATAGGGGGTACACCCCTCCTCGGGGAAGGGGGGGCAAACTTATAGGTAATAACAGAGGTGCTGAGCTTTGTACCAGACCCGTTTGAGTTTTAAGCTCATTGTGTATTGCCTGATGAAGTGGGAGATGCACGCAAAACGCGTTGCACTTGCACGAGTATAGAAATAAATCTTTAGTTTGAATTTACACAACATTCGTATGTGTCTGCTTGGAGGAGGTAAGCCCACCACTGCCTCCTCTCCTTTTAAAGTTTTTTGTATATTTTACTCTTCTGGCGCCTCTGTCTGCTTACATAGTTCCTGAGTCCACCCTTGGTGGAGGGGTGTTGCCCCTTACTCCCTATCTACAGAGAGCGACCTCTTAATCCTAAGTGGGGACGGGTCTAATCTCCCCACCTGCTGAAATAGTTGTTGCCTAGATGGTAACCCACGTTTGTGAGTGTAAATACATACTTACTTGTCATATCCATTTACCAGTACTTACTACACTATATTGGGCTCTCGGTGTCTCCATTTTGTTGTTATAGGTAATAGGACAAAACAGAGGCGCCAGGAAGAATAAAATACACTAAAAACTGTTTAAAAATGTGAGGTAGTGGTGGATTTACTTCCTTACTAAAGACTCGAATTGAAGAGGCATCCATATCTGCTAAGAGCTCGTAACTATTGTTAATTGCCTGAAGAAGCGGGTGAAATACCTGCGAAACGTGTTGCATTGTTTTGTGGAGTATACAATAAAATTTTGCATGAATTAGACAATTTGAGTCTTCAATGGGAAAGTAAGTCCACCACTACCTCCCATTTTTAGGCCTCTTGCACACTACAAATCCGATTTGCGATTCCGATTTGGATGCTATCAACACAAAAAGAATAACGCAGGAAAAACGAAGCATGCAGCACCGATTAAAAATTGCAAATCTGAATCACATCTAAAATTCGATTCCGATTTGCAATTTTGACGTAATTTTACATGCGATTCCAATTTGTGATTTTTAATCATTACTGCATGCTGCGTTTTTTTTCTGTGTTTTTCTTTTGATAGTATCCAGGGAAAATCTGAATTGCAAATCGGATTTGCAGTGTGCAGGGGGCCTCAAACTGTTTATTCTTCCTGGTGTTCCGGTTTTGTCCTATTACCTGAAATCTACTCAACTACTGTAGCCATCAAACAGTTGCAATAAACAATTATGTAATCTTAAAAATGTTGGGCTACAAGTAAGCAGAATAGCACTATACCCTATTCAGGCACGTGCACACTTTACACAATCATGAATAACCTCTGAATCACTTTAGGAAATATGTGGTTTCCCTCATCACCATTGTTCTTTGTTACAGCCACAGGACTCGGAAGCTTTTCAGTAAGATTTCCAATACGAAACCATATTCATTACAGATCTCAGTCACGAAAAGCCCTCACAGTAAAGATGAAGAATGTGTGCTGCCTGTCCTACCTGTTCTTGTCCCAGAATAAGTCAGTGATAATGCATTTAATGGTAAGATCTGATAAATACCTACTGGTTTCAGAACATAAAGAATGCAATAGAACAGGATTTGAGTTTGAAGGGGTTCCAATGAAACAATTCTGCACACAAGCAGGTATGTAAAGAACGTGTGAGTGCAAATAGTATACAATAAACACATTGTCACTGCAGGATATAGAAAATATGTGGCATGAGTAACAGCAAGGCTGGCATTTATAACAATGCTAGTTGTCACGCTGACCTTTTGGCTTCAAGGGATGCTATGGTGGCTATTGTTATGCCCGTGCCACCAAAAACAATCCATTGCCAGAGGCATACTGGCAACAGAAAGTAGTGATGACAGACTACATCATGCCCCATATTATACTAAATCACAGGGGTGATGGCTATGCCTGAGACAAAACTGTTGCTACCCACTTGTCACAACTGACAGAGACCAGCCAGCTGAATACAGCACCGGGTGTAAGCGCTCTTTATGATTATCTGTTGAGTTTCACTGAATTTATTAGTCAACTTTGCAACCATTGTGAGATTAAAAAAGGCAGCTCAAAATATACAAAATACAAAAAACAAAAGAAACACATTTCAGCACAGATATACTCACTCAGTGCATATAAGCAGAGGAATATCCCAGCAAGACAGAATCCTTCAAAGAACCTGAGTGTGCTGAACATTGTCACATTCACAGAGAGAGCCACAGAAAATCCAAAAATCAAGTTCAAGACTACAGAAAACAGTAGCACAAGACGTCGGCCGATCCTGAGAGAGAAAAGAAGATGACAGTTTGTGAAACAGCAATAGAGCCATACATGACAAATCTAAAAAAAAACCTTAGGTAGGAATGGTCAATGAGATACAAATAATTCTGAGCTGATGTAGCTTTATGCAAACAATGTAAACTTGTGCAACATTTTTAATGCAAATTCTGAAAATGGACCAACTGGATTTAGTCAAAGTTGAATATGATTTGCCCATATTAAAGCTGCATATATTTGCATAAATCTGCATCATCTTAGAATGATTTGCATCTCATTGAACTTCCCTAATAATAGGTTCTTACATTTGCTCCACACTAGGTCTACTGCAGGATAGTTTCCCAGAGTAGACAACAGCAGAATAATAGACCTGTAGAAAGTCACACAGCCTTTTTCTTAACAGACAACCCCCAAGTTCCAGAGTGGCATTGGATACAGGAACTTTCCCCAGAGGGGTACAGCATTTCTGTATAACACAGATACAGTACCCACGACAGCAAATGTGAACCAAGACTGAGGTCACTAAACGTTAAATCTAATCTATTGTTGTAAACTCCTTATAAAGTTAAGTTACCCAATCGCTTTGGTCACTTGAAATAGCTGATAATGGTCTTTTCATCCGACCATTTGTTGCAAAAATACCAAACAAAGAAAATCTATCCATTGCTGTATCTGTGAACCTTGACCTTACACTGGTTAGGCGAAACATGATCTACAGGCCATGGTCAGCAGATATCGCTCAGAGGGGATAGTCTGCAGATTGGCTTGCTGCAGATGCTTGCTGGTCTATCAGCAGCAAACTAAAGTATAAAGATTCTAAGTGGGTCACAGACTGCAAATGATTGTTCAGTGTCAACTTAAGGTCTATAGATACCAAGCAGACAGCATAATTTACCAATGATGGAGAAGATGCACCAAATATAGAGGAAGGATATGGTATGATATGATAAAATTGCAGTGTGTAGGTAGCGCACAGGAATTTACCCAGTACTTATAACAGTTAAAGTGGTATTAAACTCTGACATAATATTCAATAAAAATGTGTTTTCCTACTTTTTATATCCCACACAGTTATAATATTTGCTTTTGTGCACGAGTATTATTATTAATTTAGAAATTATAAGTTCCCAAAGTACAGTTTTATTTGGTCTGAAAGCTGCCATTGCATTTTATTCATAACTGGTGGATTTATATTGTAATGTACCCAGTAATGATTTCTGAGCAGCTGTCTGTGTTCTGGACACATTAGAAGACATTTCTGCACAGTCAGAAAACCTTTACATTCCCCTCTGCTATAATTAAATAAACACAAGATAATGTCATCACCAGTAGGGATGCTGATCTCCCTGCAGGGACCTTGCTATTGAAAAAGTAATGCTGGATACACACGGTGTGTTCCAGCACTTGATGCGCCCGTCGATTCGTGTCAACTTGATTATTTCCGACATGTCCGATTCGCGTTTCGATGGATCGTTAGGTCGATTTGGCATACTTTACATGTAAATCGACCTAACAATCATCGAAATGCGCTTAGAAATAATTGAGACGACGCGAATCGACGGGCGCATCGAGTGCGGGAACGCACCGTGTGTATCCAGCATAAGTCCTGTGTTTTAACCCTTAGAATGCTGTTCTGCTAAAAAAAGGTGTCCTTCCTCTACATTCTATGCAAGTAGCATAACATAAATTGTGCAAATAGTGTAACCACAGCTACACAACTAGTGTTAAGTACCAGTAAAGTTGCCATGTGCTGCCTGCAACTATTTGTGCAATTTGTTTTACCTAGGAGGTAACACTAATTTACACAATTTTACTACAGTTCAGTGAATGTGCCCCTAAGCAGCTAAGATATTCACCTTGCAGGTTTATTTCCTGGCCAGGACACTATCTGCATGAAATTTGGCTGTTCTCTCCATTTCTGCAGAGGCATCCTATGTGCACTCCAACTTCCATAAACGATATTATTTATCATTAATATAGCTCCGACATCTTCTGTACAGAGTATATTGTCTGGACTATGGCAAGAATATTAGAATTTGATACAGGAATCAGTCTGTCGAAGGGTTCGTAGCTGAAAGCTTACTGCTTTTCTTCTAATTTAGCCATTAAAGAGACACTGAAGCGAAAAAAAAATGATGATATTATGATTTGTATGTGTAGCACAGCTAAGAAATAAAACATTAAGATCAGATACATCAGTGTAATTGTTTCCAGTACAGGAAGAGTTGAGAAACTCCAGTTGTTATCTCTATGCAAACAAGCCATTAAGCTCTCCGACCAAGTTAGTCGTGGAGAGGGCTGTTATCTGACTTTTA